>NW_027555548.1:0-36851 GCF_003287225.1 Phascolarctos cinereus
GGAGAGGACAGCTGGAAACGATGACCATCCCTAATACAATCCTGACAAGCCAGAACAATGGACTGAATGTCCAAGATGACATTCAAGAGAGGTATGGCCAGATAGCAGGTCATGTCAGAAGACCTAGGGCCACTTCCCTCTCTTCTTGGTAAAGGTGGAGCCCTATGGGTGCTGAATACTGCATACTCTATCAGGCTTGTTTGACAGGCTCAATAGTTTGCTGAACTGATCTTTATTACTACTTTCTTTTCTATCCTTTGTAAGAAGAGATGGCTCTCTCAGTGAAGGAGAAGCAGCAATATAATGGAAAAGCAAAGTCATGTAAAATAAAAGATAATAATTAAAAGGTACAAATAAAACTTTTGAAAGTATTCTGAAATGAATGTGATATAAAACCAAAAAGCATTAATAAAAATAAGATAAAATTTTCTAAATAAAAGTGAATCTGGAAGCCCTTTACAAAAAATGTTTTGTTATTATTCACACAGAAGACAGACAATATAAAAAATGCCATTAATAGTCAAAATGCAATGACTGGGTCTGTAAACATGCAGCATGATATATTAATATATAACTTTCTTAATAGGGTTCTTAAGGTATGTGATGTGTACACACGCACGCACGCACGCACACACACACACACACACACACACACACGCACATGCAAAATCCGCCAAGGGAACAGCTTTTCCTCCAAGAAGTTCTGCAGACCTAGAAAATTCATTTTTCTCGCCACTCTATTCCACTGGTAGTATAGATATGGCCTCTGAGAGTTGGTTATTTCTGAAAAGAATTAAAAATATTTCAAATATAGTGCTTCATCTTACCTGCATTTTGGGGTCATGCATAGAAATCTTCAAACCTTGACTCCAATGTCCAAAAGATGCCTATGGTATAAAAGGACTGTGTTCACAGAAGACCATAATAACAGAGTTTACAAAGACCTTTCTTTCCTCACAACAACACAAGTCTGTCTGTTTGCAATTTTCTAGTACACTGGATTTCTAGTCTGTTCTACCATCATTTTCCAGTAAGCATTTTTCTGTCACAAAAGCTCACATTTATGTTATAAAAAGGCAAAAATTAGCAACCACAGATACTCTTTTCTTTCTCGTTAAATTCCCACATCTAAACAATGAGATATATAAAATCCTGGTATAAGGACAACATTGAGATAACATGAATGACACAGCACTCCTTTCTGTTAACAACTTAATTAAATTTTCAGGAAATGTACTTAAGAAGGAGGTTACCTGTTGAGGTAAGAAGTAAGTCGCTCTGAAAGCCTAGAAAATATTGCCCAGAAAAAACCCTGGAACAGCTGAACCAGAAGAAAAATGGTGTGCAACAGTCCTGTAGACCAAGTAGCTTGAGGGATTAACAAGAAAGGCCCCTCTTGCCCTGGAGGAATGGGAGGAATCCCAGCAAGTTGGCGGAAAAGCCCCACCTCAGCATACCAAGAGGAGATCCTGAAACCCAGGTGGTGGAGCAGGCAAACACCAATACCTGGACCCTGAGTGCCTCAGTGAGGGTAGGGGAACCGGTGGAAACCAGTTTGGAAAACCACCAGGTGTCTGGGCATTCTACAGCAACCAGCTCTCCCAGTGCCTCAGCAAAACTAAAGGAAGCAGCACTCCAAGGGGCCCCATGTGGATAAACATCCTGCAACATCCTCTGAAAGGAGCTGAAGAAAGTGAAAGAAAGGAAAGGCCCAGGTGAGAGGAAATCTCCAGGAGCCACACTACCCAATCCTACCCCTAGAGTTCCAGTGTTCTGATTCCAGCCCAACACCAAGTAAGCTGTCAGAACCCTATACCTCCAACTGCCAGCATTGGAGGCCCCAGCATACAAAGCCAGTGACCAGGCCCTAGGCTCCCAAACAAGAAGCTTGGTCAGTGCCCTCTGCTCCCCAGCAGGAGAGCTCAATCTCTTTAAAGGCCAGGAAATAAGCAAACACCATGAGCAAAAAGAAATGTACCATAGATTCGTATTATGAGAACAGTGAAGATCAAGGCAGAAATTCTGAAGAGGACAACATTGTCAACAAACCCACATCTGGAACCTCAAAAGGGAATATGAACTGGTCTGAAGCCCAAAAAGCCTTCTTAGAAGAGCTCAAGAAGGATTTTAAAAGTCAAATGAGAGAGGTAGAAGAAAAAATGGGAAAAGAAATGAGAGGTATGCAAGAGAGTCAATAGCTTGGGAAAGGAAGGACAAAAATTAACTACAGAAAACAAGTCCTTAAAAATACAATTGGCCAACTGGAAAAAAGTACACTGAAGAAAACAAGTCCCTAAAAAAATACAATTGGCCAAATGGGGAAGGAGGTACAAAATCTAATAAAGAAAACAATTTGTTAAAAATTAGAATTGGGCAAATGGAAGCTAATGACTCTATGAGAGAGCAAGAATCAGTCAAACAAAAACAAGAATGAAAAAATAGATGAAAATGTAAAATACCTCATTGGTAAAACAACTGACCTGGAAAATCGATCCAGGAGAGACAATTTAAAAATTATTGGTCTACCTGAAAATCATGATGAAAAAAAGAGCCTGGACAGTATCTTTCAGGAAATCATACAGGAAAACTGCCCTGAGGTCCTAGAACCAGAGGGTAAAATAGCCATAGAAAGAATCCACTGATCACCTCCTGAAAGAGATCCCAAATTGAAAACACCAAGGAATATAGTAGCCAAATTCCAAAATTACCAGGTCAAAGAGAAAATACTGCAAGCAGCCAGAAAGAAACAATTTAAATATCATGGAACCACAGTCAGGATTACACAGGACCTTGCAGCTTCTACATTAAAAGACTGTAGAGCATGGAATATGATATTCTGTAAGGCAAAATATTACAACCAAGGATCAACTACCCAGTGAAAATGAGCATGATCTTTCAGGGAAGAGATGGATATTCAACAAAATAGGGGACTTCCAAACCTTCCTGATAAAAAGACCAGAGCTCAACAGAAAATTTGATCTTCAATACAAGACTCAAGAGAGACATAAAAAGGTAAATGGGCAGAAAGAAATAACATGTTATTAATAAGGGCAAACTTTACATCCCTACAAGGGAATACGACACTTGTAACCCCTGAGAACTGTATCGTTATTACACCATGTTAAATGGGTATACATAAAGGGGGTGGGTATAAGTTGACTTTGATGTAATGATTAAAAAAAAATCTCAAGTGGGTTAAATGGACCAAGTAAGTGATTAATCTGATGTAAGAAAATGTTCTAAGAGAAAAGGAAAGGAGGAGGCAGACAGGGTAAATTACGTTACAGGAAAAGGCACAAAACCTATTATAGCAGAGGGAAAGAAGGGAGGGAGATGAGCATTGTTTGAACCTTACTCTCATCAGATTTGGCTCAAGAAGGGAATAACATAATCAGTTAGGTACTAATACTGATAGACTTAACCCTTCTTAGCAATACAAGGATCTAAGACATCTCCAAAGGGCTCATGATGGAAAATGCTATCCACATCCAAAGAAAGAACCATGGAGTTTGAATGCAGATCAAAGCACACTATTTGCTACTTTTTTCCCTTCTATTGTGTTTTGTATCCTCTTTCTGGTGGTTCCTCCTACTGATTCTAATTCTTACTTACAACATCACTAATGTGAAAATATGTTTAATAGGAATGTATATGTATAGCCTATAACAGATTACACACCGTCTTGGGGAGGGAGGTAGGAGAGGGAGGAAAATTTGAAACTCAAAAGCTTATGGAAGTGATTGTTGATAAATCAAAATAAATTTATTTTTAAAAAAAAGAAGTACCTGTTGAATTAAAACAAAATTTATTAATACATTTTAAACTAATCTTAGTAGTATATAACACCTTATGGAAAAAAATCTGAAATTCTATGTCAAATGGAAACTTCAACTATGACATTATCCTATTTTTCAATCTAACCATTTTAAAGGACATGAAAAGTTTCAAAAGAAAAGCAGACCACCCTCCAATAGACTGCTCAAAATCACTGATAATTGGATAAATGCAAATTTAAAAAATTCTGAGGATCACTTCATACCCATCAAATGGCTAAAGACTGGTAACAGATGTAAAAATCCAGTGGCGAAAGGACTATAGGAAACTAGACCTGCTAATTCATTATTGCTCAACTGTAACCTGAACCAACTGCTCTGAAAAACAATTTGGAATTGGGAAAGAAAAGTTTCTAAATCATACCCTCTAACCCAAGCAATGCCACTATTGGGTTTATATCCCGAGGTGGTAACCGACAACAAGAAAAGAACTGTGTTAAAAATATTCATGAGAACACTATTTGTAATAGCAAAATTCTGTAAACAAACTACATGATCTACTAATGCATCTGTGGTGAAGCTGTGAATTGGTCTAACTATGCTGAAAATCAACTTGGAATCACACTAAGAAGTGACTAAAATGAGGTATCATGGGTATGGACGTGGTATATAATGTCAGGTGTTTTTTTTGTAGGTGCTGGTTACTTTTTCTTTTTTTTAAGAAATGGCTCTTTGGGAGGGAAAAGGGAGAGATATACTGAGAAACATAAGTTATACAAAAATAAGTATTCTTAATAAACATTAAAGAATTTTTTTTAAATTGTGAACTTATAAAACTGAAAAGCTTCTTCACAGACAACACTGATGCTTCTAGGACAAGAAAGGAAGTGGTCAAATGGGAAAAAAATCTTTGTATCAAATATTTTGGCTAAAAGTTTGGTATCTAATATATAAAAAATTAATAGCCATTCCCCAATAGATAAAAAGTCAAAGGATATGAATAAGTAGTTCTCAAAAGAAGAACTGCAAAATATTCCATAACATGGAAGAATGCTCCAAATCACTAATAATAAAAGAAATAAAAATCAAAACAAACTTGAGGTTTCACTTCACACCCTGCAAATGGGCAAAAATGACAAAAAATAACAATAGTCAATGCTGGAGGGTTGTGAAAAGATAGGCACATTAATACATGCTGGTGGAGTTGTAAAATGAATGGTACAACCATTTTGACAAGCAATTTGGAATTATGCAAATAAAGTGATCCCATACCCTTTGAACCAGAGATTCCATTAATGGCCTTAAGTCCCCATAAATTCAAAAATATTTATAGCAGCACCTTTTTTTGAAAATCGGAAACAAAGTAGATGCCTGTTAGTTGGGGAATGGCTAAAAAAATTATGGCACATGAATGTAACAGAATGTTACTATGGTGTAAGAAATGATAAAAGCTGAGAAGCATGGAAAGATCTATATGAGCAGAGCCAAGAAAACAATATTCACAGTAACTATAACAATGTAAATGGAAAGAACAACTACATACCAAAAAGTCAAAAGTAAATGTAACAAAATTATAATGATCAAGAGGGACTCAAATGAAGAGATATGAAAAGACACCCCAACCCACCCCTTTATGGAGATGGAAATTCACAGGTGTTACACATTGAACATGTTTTCAGACTTTCTCACTGTATTATCAGCTGTGCTGACTTTTTTTTTTCCCTCGCTCTAAAACATACTATCTGTCACAGAAGATGGCTCTCAGAGAGTGGGGGGGGATACACAGGATACCATGGTGATGTAAGAAACAGAAAACATCAATAAAAATTTTTTAAATGATCACGTGACCAACATCTGGGGAATGGCTAAGGAAATTGTCGTTTATGAAGATAATGGAATACTGTGTTGTAAGAAACAACAAATAAGAATTTAGAGAAACATGGGCAGACTTGCATGGTGTTCCACATGAAGAAAGCAGAGCAAAAAGAACATTGGATATAATGGCAATAACATAAATGAACACGATGCTGAACAGCAAGAAACAAGTCAAATACAACGGACAATAAAGCATACATCCTTTCTTTCCGTTAATAAATGGGATGCTTAAAAAGCGGGAAAGGGGATGTGCTATCATAAAAATCACTATGAGGTGGTTTTCCTTCGCTCTTTTAGAATGTATTTTGTGGGGGCTTTGTGTTTTTGCTGGGATGTGCCTTTGAAAACCGTCGCCACATAACAAATAAAAATAAAATCTCCACTCCCATGTTTAATCTTCATGGGAAAAAAATTACTTATTTTAACAATTAGAGAGAAAAACGCAAAGATTTTCTTGCCATGAGCAAGTAACATTCTTGTCATCACTATCGAGTTACCTCTATCCATTCACCTTTTTGCTGGAAGTACTGTCACCTTTTTTGAGGGCTTCAGCAGATTTGGCGCTGCTTGGCTTATGAACTGAAGTCCGCTCTGAACGGTCCAAGGGCTCCATTCCCACCACCTTTTCTGCTTTATTGTCCTCACCCTTTTCATTGTGGTTATTGTCACCAGGCCTCTTCCTCTTCCTTTCTCTTCCCAGGACAGGTGTCTCAGTTTCTTCTATAAATTGTACAGTGTAAGGGTAAAGTTCATTCACAATGTGGAGAATCTGTCCTGGCTTTAGCGTGGCCTCCTGGTCTTTCCCAATAATTACTGAGTCAACACTGGTTGGATTGACTCCCATCTATGAAAGAAAGAACACTGGGAGTTTCCTAAGAGATACAAATATACCTGTGTTGCATTTACCAGAACTTTCTGACAATGGAGAGAAGAAAAAACATTTCTAAACCAAACCATGCACTTTAAAAAAACAAAAGCAAAAACTAAAGCTACAGAGCTACTCCCTAGAAATCAAAGTTTATATCAAAAAAGGAAAGAGGACAGGCAACAGGGAGGATACAAAAAAGAAGGGAAAGACTTGTTGATTTAAAATTTCTTAGTTTAAATCTGAAAGGGCCTCTATCTAAAACCAACTGCTTCCTGAGGTTATTTCAGTTTTTTACTAATCCTCAGAATTGTAGTCTTTCTAAGGCAACTCCCTTACCTTTCAGGAAAAGAGACAGAGGTAAGCTTAAAAAAATAAAAAGCCAGGTACCACATGCTGCTATAGTTCAACATAGAGCCTGATCCAACAGATAAGGAAGACCGAGAAATAAGAATAAGAGTGGACATGAGACAGGACTCTCTGGTATTTAGAAAGGAAGAGAGGAGGAGAAAAGCATAGCAGAATGGATTGATAGTTAGCCTTGGAATCAGGAAGGGCTGAGGTCAAGTCCCACTTCTTACATGTACTGGCTGTGTGCCACTGGTCATTTGGCCTCTTAAAGTCCCCAGGAATTCTCTAAGACTAGAAGTTGAAAAGTAGGTGCCAATCTGTATTGGTAGAGGAATTTTTTTACCTGGAGCTCCCTACCCTGATGAAGTGATAGATCAGGTTAAAAAAACACAACAAAAACCAAAAAACCAGCAGGATGTAAGGATGGTAGAAAGGATACTGAAGGAAAATAATTTAGTACTTAAAGTGAGAAATAACTAGCAGATGGACCAATGCAGTCAGGGTAGATTTCAAACAATTTCCTAGAGAATAAGAGTGACAACATACATTTATATAGTGCTTTACATTTACAGGTATACTTGCCATATTCCTAACTCACAGATTTTATCAGAAACAACATGATAACCTGATTTCAGGGAACTGTCTCTTATTCTCATATTCCAGTCTATTCCAACAGCCTCCGAGCATAACAAAGAGAAAACTGAGGGGGCAGAGACGGAGAAGAGGGGAGGTGGATGGTAAGGAAAGGATGGGGGTTCTTCTTTAGGATTACACAACACTTAGGAAATAACTACTGTTTCCCAGGTACTGGGAACTAGCTCACAATACTGTCTTCCCTAGCCAAATAAACTGCTTGGCTTGGACAAAGTGAGAGGGCGTATTAAATGTTCTGGGGCTGTGTCCAATGACTGGGAGAACATCCAACTCAGGGTTCAGATTAAGGTAAAAGAAGTCTTTTCTTTGCCAAGTAGCTTGAGCATATCTGATGCAGTGCAGCAAAATGGAAAGGATTTTTAGGGGCACATGCATATGTGCTCTCCTCTGTTAACAGAAGTCCCTAATTAGAAGAATGGCTTCCAGAAGCTCATTTTTAAGATGATTATTTGAAATCCAAAACCTTTCTGCACCAAAAAGGAAAATTTTAAACGTAGCTAAACTAAGACCACTATAGGAAAATAGGATTTTGCAAAGTTTTCTTTTTTTTTCTATATTCTACCCTTATTGGCTGGGATACTAAGAGTTATTAGGGTGGCAGCCCTTCTTCATCTCTCCACTGTTATCATTAATATGCTTCGAGCTTCAGTACAGCCACTGCTTTCTTTCCCCTTAGCTTGTCCAAGAGACACTCCAAGAGGCTGTATTTTTAAAGAGAAATTTACTGGCAACTAAGGAAAATAATATAAAATAAAATAAACCTAAAAAGTACAGAATGGAACTGGTACATCTGCCTTCCGTGTTTGCAAGCCTGGGCCAGACCAATAAGTAACTTGGCCAATTCATCTCCCTACCTCATTCACTGCCAGCTCCCTTTACTTTCTCCAGATCCAGCCAACATCCTCTTTCATACCACTAGTAAAGGGTTCACCCCAAGACTTTTCCAGCTTACAATCCACTCCATATATATGTGCAATTCTCACCACTGTGAGGGGAAAGCATTTCTTCACAATAGAACAAAGAATTCATACTTTGGTTTGATTTACGTTAGGACTGACTCCTTTCTTGGAAAAAAGCTTCAATGGCTCCCCATTACCCTTTGGGATAAACATAAACCCCTCTATTTGGTATTTAAAGCCCTTCACAAGCTGACTCCAGCCTATCTTTCTTGCTGATTACATATTACTCCCCTTCACACACTGGCAGGCTCCCGCCAAACTGCCCAACTTGAGGATCAGCACACACTACCTCTGCGCTTTTGCACAGGCTGTCTGTCCCTCTGGCCTAGGATGTTCTCCTATTCACCTGCACCACCTGGAATCTTGGGTTTTCCTTAAAGCTCAGGCTAAGGGCCACCTCCTTCAAAAGGCCTTTCCTGATCCCCCTTATGTGTCCCCGACTCCCCCAAATCACTGCGTATTTATCTTACATACATTCTATAACTTTCTTATCTGTAAACATGTATCAATATATGAACATGTATTAATATGTGAACATGTGGGCGCAGTGGATAGAGCATTGGCCCTGAAGTCAGGAGAACCTGGGTTCAAATCTGGTCTCAGACCAGACACTTGATACTTACTAGCTATGTGACCCTGGCCAAGTCACTTAACCCCAACTGCCTCATATCAAAAAAAAGGAAGGAAAAAAAAAAGAACATGTGAACATGTAAAATGCAAGTACCATGGGGGTAGGGATGTTTTCATTCTATGTATCTGAATCCTTAGAACATAATCCAGTGCCTGGCTAAGTACTTAATATATGATTGTTTGATGGTAAAATATATTAGGAGAAAAGAATGAACAAAGTAGAACCACATTCAATTCAACAAATATTTAAGAAAACCAAGTGAAAGACATTATATTAGGGCACTGGGAACTCCCCTGCTCCAGGTCCTACTCTCAGTGACCTTCAATACTACAATTATATAAATGAAGGCAACTCCAAAGGGCAATAAAACTTAAATCAAAAGCACTGGACAATGTTGGTAGTAATTTATGAAACTAATCTTTCTTATAATGAAACGAAAAATAACCCAAGTCTAAGGTTGTAGGTACTATTGGCTTACTCTTTTATATTGTTTTCTTTAATTATTTTGAGGGCTTGTATATTGTAAGGGATTCAATACTGAGGACCCTGGGATTCTGTATGATTTGTTAAAACAAAACTGGTTAATAAAACAATTAAATTTAAAAAGATTTAACAAAAACAAAATGCTAAATAAACCCAAGGAAACCAATAAACACATACCTGCTTTACTTTGACATAACCCTTATTGCATTCTGCTTTCAACTGTACTGAAAAAGATTTTAAAAAAAAATTAATACTTTAAAAATACAAGTTTTTCCTACTCTTCCTGGAGGAAAGAAAAAGGAAAATCTTAATATGAAGCATGACTCAACATGGTCCCACAAGGTTTCCCCAAATCACCTCCCAAATGGGAAGCCTGAACAATCACCATTTTCTTAAGGCCTCCATAAGTCTTTTGAAGTCTTTTTAATGTTGGCACAAATAGACAGCTTCAGAATTTATAACGCTGGCTGAAGGACCCAAGAGACATAGGCCCAAAAGCTTACATGACAGCTTTTCAGGGTAACAAAAGGCTGTTCAAATGAAAAACAATACTCTGTGGATTTCATTGTGCCACTACCTATTCTCATACCCCAACAGATGAAGCCCAGACACCTATACCCAAAAGCCTGAGGAATACCATCAACCCCTAGACCACTGACTTTGCTTCCAATCCAGCTCCTGAAGCCATCATTCATGGAAGCCACTCCGCTGTTGCAAGTGCTGCCTCCTCAGCAGCCACAGCTACTGAAAACTGTGAAAAGAAAGTTCTTTCCAAAGTCTCTGGCATTATCAAATGTTCAACTTCAGAAACAGACATGGTTTCATCAACAGCAATGACATTAATTAAAATTATTAGCATGTGCTTTGGTATTCTACAGAGCCTTCCTATGTATCCTAAAGCTGAACCCTCCAATAAATGTTGACTCTTCCTGTTAGAATATAAGCTCCTTGAGGGCAACAGCTGTCTTACTTTTCTATTTGTATCCCCAGCACTTAGCACAGTGCTTTGTACATAGTAAGTGATTGACAAATACTTTTCCCTTCAGGGGCCTAGCAGGGTTTGCAGCACTTGGCCAAATTTCCCCAGGTTAAGGAAATCTCGTAAGATAGCAGCGTTCCTTTAAAAAAAATCAAACCTTTGATTCTAGAACCCTGAGATTCTACCATAAATGGGACATTGTTATTCTCTACTGAAAAAGCCTATGTACTCCATGGTATAGAAAAGCAACGTGAAGAACAGAATAATTTGTTCCAGAATCTCACAATTCTGAGGTAGGTAATTAGCATTATAAATATGTCATCTACTGCTGATATTTCTCTGAAACTATGTTTTTCATTTATCCAAATCTCAGGATATACCACTGGTTTCCAGTAATGAAAGGAGTATGTAAAATGTTTAATACTGAAACCTAAAGAAAGAAATGGTTCAGAGAATAGGCTACTACATTATCATAAAAATATTATGGCATACTTCTTATCAGTTGTTAAGATCTTTAGGGGAGAAGTAGTGTCCAGTGGGTCTCTATGGGACTGAGAAATGATTCTTTCCTCTACTGGGAGGTCATGGAGTGAGGTGTTGATTTCATACCTTATTTAATGAATAGTACACATGCTGTCTCCACGAGGTGTCACCTTCCTAATAAGCCTTACTACTAGCCCCTTGGCTCATTTGATTAGATCATAGGATCCGAGCTTTACAGCTGGAAGCTCCCTTCAAGCTCACCTAGTCCTATCCCAGGATAGAGTGGTGTACTTGAAGTCCAAAAGACCTGAGTTTGATCTCACCAACTCTTCAAACTAGCTATGTGACCTCTGGCAAGTCATTAAACCCTCTTGGCCTTAGTTTTCTTATCTGTAAAATGAGGAAAAAGAGAGAAGAGAACCTACCTCTGAGGGTTGTTTTGCGGCTCCAATAATTTAACATATATAAAGTGCTTTGCAAACCTTAAAGTGCTATACAAAAGCCAGCTTTATTTTTCTTGCAGATGAGGGCCAGAAAGGTCAAGAGTAACTTGCTCAAGGTCACACAGGTAAGTAATAACAGAAGTGAGATTCAAACACTGTTCTCTGACTTCAGGCCCTCTTTCTAGTACATCACAACACAATGTGTCTGCTGAAAGCAAAAGGCTTATTTCTAGTTTTTAAGCAAACTAGTACAATAGTTGGATTCAAAAGAAATGACAAGGGCTCTCTTGTGCAGGCTGTAAGCTCATCAGAGAATGTCCTGAGAATCTGTCCATCCTTTACTACTGCTGTATACACACTGCTAACGGTCAGGATGAGCTGGTCACTGGACCACTATTGGCATACATCAGCTATTTCTTACAATGTTTTGGCATTGCTGTCTCTGGAGGTAGCCATGGGGCCTTCTCATCACTGTTTCTAGTTCCAATTCCACAAGGGCTGGTCCAAACCCTTCTGCCTCTCCTCAGGCTCCCCACACTCTAAACATGCCTGAGAACACTAGGAGTGTTCACCTGGGAGTGACCTTCCTCAGCTTCCCAGCATCACCCCTCAATCTCTCTTTTCCTTCTGTCCCGCACCGCTAATAGGCATTGCTGCTCCTATCCCTGGGGCCAGTGCCCTTAATCCCCTTCCCCTCCTGCTTCCAACCACAAATCTGCAGCACAGATAGAAAAACCTGGAAGATGGGCAAGCTGGTACGAGGTGGTGTAGGGAGAAGCAGGAATGCTCAGGACTCGAGATAAGGATTTGGGAATAGGTAGTTGATGGGCATGTCATTAGCACTCGCCAGCAAGACTAACAGTACTGGGTAACCAATACCACGCGAAGTAGATTGATTTAACATGCTCTCCTGGAGAACTCTCAAAATCCTCTGCAGGTCATCTGCCCTCAATAAAGAGCGGAACCTGGCCCGTCTTGTCTCTCAAAGTGCTGATGCTGCCTTGCTGCAAGATGCAGGGCTTGCATGACCCAGGAGAGATAGTGACCTCAGAGGCCTGAGAGTGACCAGTGCCTTGAGATACATATATGTCTGAAATCTTTTTCACCTTAAGCCACACCTCTGTTTTCCAAACGGTACCTGGCCCAGAGTAAATGCTTCATAAATGTTTGTTAATGCATATTAAGTATAAGACCTAATTACTTCCCATATAGACTACTGTAATAATCTCCTAACAGGTCTTTCCACCTCCAATCTCCACTTACTAATCCATCCTACAGACTGCTGCCAGATTCATCTGGCATTTGCATATTTAGTCATGTTATTTCTCTGGTAATAAAATTTGTAGTTCTTTGCATGGTTTTCAATGTCTTCTACAATTTGGATCTTCTAACAGGATGAAATTTAAGAGAAATAATAAGATAACATCCTATCCTTTGGTTCAAAAATCAGTTTCATAAGGACAAGACAGGGGAAGAACAGCTCAATGACAATCCATGTGGAAAAAGGTTGGGGGGGTCTTGCTTTGCCTCACTTCTGACCTGGGCTGGTTCAGCTCTCCTTAGGACGCACCCTCATGTTCTTCAGTTCTCAGAGGCTTGCTGCATTGATGCTGAACTTTGAAAGACTTAACAGCTTTGATCAAAAATGATCAACTGTGATTCCAGAGGGCTCATGACCAAACAAAGTATCTGTTTCCTGATGGAGGAAGTGATAGAATCAGGGTGCAGATGAAGCCATAAACAAGACATTTCTAAAAATAGCCAATGCAGGAATTTGTTTTGCTTGACTATAAAGATTTATTATAATAGTTTTGTTTTTCTTTCTCTTTCAATGAAGAAAACAAAGATGAAAGGGAAAAAATAGAATTTTGTTAACTAAAATTTTAAAAAACGTGTTTAAAAACTGCTACTTTAAAGAGGGCAATTTAAGTCAACTGTTGAGGTTAGAAACTAGGTAGCAAAGGATAAAATCTCAAGAGCTAAGACCCCCCCACCCACCTTAGCCATTATTAACTCAACCTCCCATGCTCATTTATGGCCTATGGTCACCTTAGAGTTCATCTTTTTCATCACAATGGGAATCTGAAACCTATTTATTTGTCTTTAAGGGAAGGGGCAACTGAAATCAGCCCCATAATCATGGGATAAAGGAAAAGTGCCACATCCCTACGCTTATGGAACTGGAAATAAACTGTAACCAGGCACATGTGAAAAAGCTCAACAACTGGGTTCTCTTTGGAAGCCAGCACAGAATTTTCCAACACTATCAACTCTTCTAAACTTGATACTTCTCAAGCTGACCCTGCAGTCATCAGGTGACATAAGAATCTCTTTAAGCTTAGTTGTAGCCACTACTTACCTTGTTGTCGTGAACATTTCTTATCGGTTATCTTGGTCTCTGGACCACGTCCTATCACCACTGTTTCTAAATGTGGCAGTCTGATTCGTTGGTGGCAGTTGTCCTGCTTCACTAACCAGCATTCCTGCATCACTGACCTAAGATAACAGACTGGAAAATAGTAAAAGAAATTGGAAGTCTAATATGACATACTCATAAGAGGCTGAGGCAAGACACTAGTCCTTGGTATACCTCCTGCCCAACCAACAAACAATACTTAATATTACCTAGGCTACCAATACCAATACTCTATAGGAGATCTAACTGGTAAAATCCATTCTCATGAAGTCCTGTGTCCAAAGAATGGCTAAAAATCAATTACCTTTTTTAAAAAAATCAGATTCTATTTATAAGTATAGGATAATAAAATACAAAATGAGTATGTTATATTGTAGGCATTATACAAAATTTGGATTTTGTATGCAGACATGATAAATTAAGTGGTAATGTGGGAATAGCCAGAGGAGGCTTCCTAAAAGCAGGCCTAGAAAAACATGAACTGGCAGGGGAAAAACAAATAAATTGCATGAGTGAAATGGCATATGTCAAGACCCAGAGTTATCAAGGCCCAGAGCAAGGTGCATACAGGGGATAGAAAATGGGCTAGTTTGACTAAAACAAAGGGGCTAAATTAGAGAGCTACAAAAGACGAGGCTAGAGAAGACAGGAGTTTAGATTTGAAATCCTGGCAACAGGGAATCATTGCATGGAATGACAGGATGTAAAGTTTTTGAGGAATGCTATTCTAGCAGCTCTATATAAGAAGGTTAAGAAAAGAGGAACCTGGAGGAAGAGAGATCAACAAGATGGCTACTCAATAACCCAGGCGTGAGGGGAAGTCTTAAGAGAAATCAAAGGAAAAACGAATAAGATGTGGTAAAATATTAGACATATGAGAGAGAGTCAAATATAACTCTCTGAGTCTAGGGAACAGGACAATAATATATTTTGCACATAACAGGTACCCAATAAAAACTGAATTAGATGATAACACAGACGATTACTGTATTTAGATATAATGTGTTGCTGAAGATGGTACCTTAAAGCAAACGGCAATAAAGTAAAATCTTGACTATTTCCTGATTATGCAAATGCATTTGCCTACTGTCCAAAGAACAAGGAAAGGAGATAAGAAGTGATATAGATTTCACTACTAGGCAATATCGAATCAGAGTAATCATAAAAATGCTCAGTTTGACAGTAGAAATAGAATTAAGGAAGAGATAACAGTTTTGAAGGGGGCAGGGATCAATCCTGTTTTCAACATACTAAGTTTCAGGTGAATCAGGCTATCCAAGTGGAAATGTCTTTTATGTAGCTGGAAATGTGGAATCTAACAACACAGGTCAAAGCTAGACATGTAGATTTGGCAGTCTTAAAAATGGATGAAGCTTTCCAAGGCAGATAACTGAGGGAAGAATAGGGGGCAAACTTCTAAGTTCTGGAGTGTTTCATAGTAAGCGAGAAAAAGAAAAACAAACGGTTAGTGAAGGAGAAAGAAAAAACTCGAGAAACAAGGGGAATATTTTCCTTTTGTTACAAGAAATGGCTAATGGTGCCAGGGAAAGATAAAGGGAAGGGTGCTCATACGCAATTCCTGCAATATTTGGCTAGAAACAAGGAAAGATCATTAGATCTTGATAAGAAGTCGTCACTGATGACCTCCTTAGAGAGAGTGGTATCAATGAGATATTGAAAATGGAAGCCAGAATGCAAGAGATAAAGAGTTTTGGCAATAAGGAAATGAAAGTTGTAAGTATTCAGCACTCAACTTGAGAACTTTAATATGACAGGGAGACAAGAAATAGAAGGTTTAAGTATAGGTTTTTCCTTGAAAGGAAAAACAAGAATACATTTAAAGGCAGAAAGGAAGGAGTAGAGGTAGAGAGACTAAAGCTATACAGGAGATTAGTATGTTAATAAGATGAAAGAGAGGATCGAACAGGAAGAAGTGGGATCCAAACACTGGCATTAAATTTTTTAAAATGGCAGGAGCAAACTGAATAATTTTTATTGGAAAAAGAGTAGCTCAGCTACAAAACATGAATATGTAATGCTCATCATATTGGCATCACAATGGCATCAAAGTACTTAACTATTTAATAATGTTATGCTTGATAATTAAACCTGTTTAAAGATAATCAATTGCAACAAAAAGAGACAAATTTTCTCCACTCATAGTTACAAAAGGAAACAGACCACTAAGTGAACAATGCTACTATTCCTAGCTTTTATCCTCTCTTTCCTCTTTCTTTTGCCAGTAAACTCCTATAACGAGTAGTCTAGACTTATTGAAAAACAGAAAATGAATGCATATAAATTAAGAGACAAAAAAATTAACTTACAGACATACATTATTTTATTATACTTTGCTTTACTGTGCTTTAAAGAAATTTTGTTTTCGGGGCAGCTAGGTGGTGCAGTGGATAGAGTACCTGCCCTGAAGTCAGGAGGACCTGAGTCCAAATCCAGTCTCAGACCAAACACTTACCTGTGTAGTAAGTCACTTAACCCCAATTGCCTAAAAACAAACAAACAAACAAACAAAAAAGAAGTTGTGTTTTCTACAAACTGAAGGTTTGTGGTAACCCTGCCTTGAGCAAGTCTACCGGCACCATTTTTACAAATATTGGGTCTCTGTTACATTTTGGTAATTCTCTCAATATTTCAAACTTTTTCATTATTATTATATCTGTTATAGTGATCTACGATCAGTGATCTTTGATGTTACTCTTATAACTTTTTTGGGGTGTGCCCATATAATAAGACATTGAAATTAATTGATGTATGTTCTGACTGCTCAACCGACTGGCTCTCTCTTTCTCCTTCTCCTGAGGCCTCACTATTCCTTGAGACACAATATTGAAATTAGGCCAGTTAATAACTCTACACTGGACTCTAAGCGTTCAAGTGAAAGGAAGAGTCAATTAATATAGCTAAATTCTAGAGTAACCAAGTCAAAGAGAAAATATTGAAAGCAGCCAGAAAGAAATAATTCAAATATCATGGAGCCACAGTGAGGATAACACACAAGTTTTAGCAGCTTCCATGTTAAAGGAGCAGAGGACTTGGAATATGATATTCTGGAAGGCAAAGGAGCTAGGACTGCAGCCACAAATCACCCACCCAGAAAAACTAGGTATAATCATGCATGCAAACTGATGTGGAGTGAAGGATTTGAAATTAGAGGCGCTGGATACAAATCTTAGTTTAGCCACTTTGTGATTTGGGCAAGTCACTTAACCACTCTGGGTCTCAGTTTCAATTAAAAAATGAGGGGCCGAACTAGATGCCCTTCCTGTTCTATATCCTTAATTCCATAATGCCTTTTCTGTCACACATCTCCAATCCTTCTCGCTACACTGGCTCCTCCCTTTTGTCTTCAAAGATATACAAGTCTTCCCCTCCCTTAAAAAAAAACAAAAAACAAAAAATCTTCACTTGGCCCTAAGTAGTTCTCTAAGTAACCATACTATTTCTGTTCTTCCTTTCATGACTGAACACCTTACAGGAGTATCCTCAAAAATTATGCATTCATTTCTCTCTCTGTTCATTCAACAAATCATAGACACTCTTTCTCACTCTGCCATTTCCAACCACTCTACTGGAAATAATACTTGCACAGATCACCAATGACTTTCTAATCAGAGCAGCTAGGTGATACTGTAAAGTGCTAGAATTGGAGACAGGAGGACTTGGGTTCAAATCCAGCCTCAGATACTTCTCAGCTAAGTGAACCTGGACAAGTCACATAATTTCTATCTGCCTCAGTTCTCTCAACTGCAAAATGGAGATAATAATAGAGCCTACCTCCTAGGGTTGTGTGAGAATCAAATGAGATAATAATTGTAATGAGTTTAGTAAAGTGTCTGACACATAGTAGGTGCTTCATAAATGCTTGTTCCTTTCTCTTTCCCCAATCTGCCAAATTTTCAACAACTCTGTGGGCCCTCACTCTCTTTCACTTCATTGGACCATATGACCATGATGCTATCCTTCCTCCTCTCCTTTTGTATTCAACCATTCTCTCTTCCTTCAGCTCTCCTCTCTTCTCCTCCTCTTGGTCTTCAGTGCAGCTCTGCCACTCAATACCTGTACAACCTTGGCTAAATCCTCTACTCTCTTTGGGCCTTAATTTTCTTAAATGAGGCAACTGGTCCAAATAATCTCTGAGCTCTCTTCCAAGTTTTAAATCTATGATCCTTCCATCTCCTAAACATGGACATTCAATTAGGTCCTCAATTTTCCTTTCTACATTCTTTCAGAAATTTTATTCTCATCCTTCAGCTGGCAATTTTGAAAACAATCTTCAAAAACCTGCACAGGTAGTAGGTGGCAGACCTGGAATTTGAACTGAGACTGTAGAAACTGAGTTCCAAAGAAGGTAAGCAATTGATGGAACATCTTGAGCACAGACCTTTTGCCGAGTTCCCATATTCCTATTTTCCTAATACTTGTTTGAATGCCTAACCATTTACCTCAAACTCATTTTATAATTATCTGCTTTCCCTTCAAAATAGCTCCTAATCTAAACTTGTCTATTTCTGTTAAAATACCACCACATTCTTCCAGTCACTTGAGCTTGAAAACTATATTTTTCTTCCCTTCCCTCAGCTATCTCCCATCTCACACCAAATTTTGTGGATTCTTCTTTTGAAAATTATTTCAGTCTTCCTTTTTTCTCTACTTCAAATGCTACCACCCTAGTCAATAGGCTATTTCATTTAAATAGATTTTCCTGCATCTTCTCAAATCTCTCCTGCATACTGCCATCATATTAATTTTATCCTTCCACTGTTCCACTAGCATTGCTCACTGATGTCAAAAGCAAGCAAAGGATTTGCCTGAGTATCTGCGGCATGAGGACCCTGGGGTATCAGTCAAAACTGCAAAATTCACCCTTGAAACCCTCCTTTTTTCATCTCTTAAATCCTGCCCCTTTATGTCCTATCTAGAGTTCTATTCTGCCTTCTGGTTTTCCAAAATCTCAAGTTCTTCACCACAACTAATGGCTTGGAGCCTGCAAGATGAATGGCAACACAGTGTGAAGTTATCTTCTCAGACTGACAAGCTGCCTGGCTTTTCCTGCCCTAATTTCTTATTTTTATGGTCTCTCCAAATCCACCAAACCCCAAAATTAACTCTTTTCCTCTCAAAGTATGTGTCCCAAGTAGGTAGCCAATTCTTTACCTATCAGATTAAGTTCAAACTCCTCAATTCAGCACTCAAAACACTACATAATATAGATTCACCAACCTCAGCTCCCATACAGCACCAAATTTGATGTCAGGAGACTTGGATTCTAATCCAAACTCTTCAATTTACTTTTTGTGTGAGTGATCTTGGGCAAATGATTCAACTATTTCAGGAACGGGTTTACTTAAATGTAAAATGAAAGAGTTTAGTAATGATCTCTAAGGTTCCTTCCAACTCTAAATCCTATATTCAGTCCTGCCTATGTACTCATTTCAGACTGAAATGAAATGTCTATCCAAATCTTATTCATCCTTTATGTCTCATCTGTTCTATGAGGCTTTCCCTGATGAATTTTACTTTTAACTATATAGTCATGTTGTTTTATAAAACTGTTTCTCAGAACATAATACTCTTTTCCTCTAATAAGAGTGTAAGCTCCTTAGGAGTAGAGACCTGGTCATTTAACATTCACTTAAACATTTCTTTACTAATTACTGGCTACTGTACAATGCTATTACAGTCCTTTTATATCTCCAAAGCCCTTATTAACAACTACAGCCATTATTTCAAAATGATCAATGACTGCTTTATGAAGTAGCGAGCTCCCTATCACTTTAACTGTTCAAACAGCAACCACTGCCAAAAACTAGATGACCACCAAGTTCCTCTCCAGTTAAGACATTAAGAGCTCACCCTTGTTAGCAGAATAAAATACCAAATCCTTAGGCTAGGAACCTAGTTCCTTTGAAGTTTTCAGAGGCTACACTCCTTGAAACACACTTCTCAGCTAGCCTAACCAGGCTGTGCAGATATTCAATCACATCCTGCCTTTCTTTGCTCCTTTACAACTCACCACTCCCTATATTTAGAATGATGTAAATCCCCTTCTCTAGCTGCTTCCTTCATGGCCCTTCCCTTATTTATGGGAAGCACTGTAGGCGCTCCATAAATATTTGCTGATTGCTTTTTCCTGATACTGTTTGTACTTCTTCTATACAATTACCATGTAACAGCTTAGATCACTGCCCTCTCTTGCATGTGTCCAAACAGGCACTAAGTACTAGACTGTAACTTCTTTGAGAGAACGCACTGTCTGCGCCCCCCCCCCACTTTGGTAGCCACAGAGTAGGTTAACGATAGATGTTCGCTGACTTTAATTCCAATTCTAAAATTCTAAAAGTACTGGCTGACTGATTATACACAGGTAAAGCAACAATGTTCGTTCTATTCCAGTAAAAACCTATGTTTTTTAGGCTCCCCAGGCGGATCTGTTGTAATAGGCGCTCCAGAGATAAGAAGGCCACTGGCTCTCGGCTGCACGGGCAGGTCCGTGCTCCCTTCGCCTCCTCCCCCATTTCGTAAGTAACTAACGCCCCGCCCCCCCCACGCACGTGGGTGACCACGGTGAGACGGAGCCACCTCACACCCAGACACTGCCACCCAAGGCCACAACGCAGCAGGCAGGCAGCTCACCTCTCGGATGTTAAGTGAAACTATCCCGAGGAAACCAGCAAAGCCTTTCCCAGCAGGCACTTCGGGTATCTTTCCGGATCCCCCCCCCAGCACGCGCGCACTGAAATGACGTCACGCGGAAGCGGTCACAGCGTTCGACACACGGGATTGGTCGGGAAGGGGTCCCGCCCCTTCTCCTTTGTTGCTTTTCGGCCAATCCTCGGAGCAAGTGGAGGCTGACCGAGGGCAGATTCGCCGTTTTTGTCTGGGGGCTGTCCCCGCCCAGGGCGCTGCCCCGCGGAGCCCGAGCCCTTTATTTCCGGGCTCCTCACTTTCTAGTTCACCTTTCTCCTCGCCCCCAAGTCCCCGGCACTTTCAGAAAGGTTTTAAAAATCCCTCCCGCCTGAATAACTAGGCCATGGCCAATGGCCGTTTATTAGCAGTAATGCCTCGGTACCGGCGAGCCCGAAGGTGCCCCCGCGCCCCAGCGTTGGCCACGCCCTGAAGACGCCGCGGCGCCGGGGCCTGGAGCCCCAGGGCGGGAGGGGCTATGGCTGAGGGGCCGCGGCGTCCGGCCTCCCTGGTCACTCCTGATGTGAACACAAGATGAATATCTTCGGAAACAGAAATGGGAGGGAGTGGAAAAGCGAGCTGGATCTTTCCTCGGGGGGTCCTGGGCATGGATCCCAATTCTGCCAATAACTATACCTGCTTGACCGTGGACCAGCCATATATTATGGGCCTCAGTTTATCTGCTAAATGAGAAGGTCGGATTAGCCGGGTGTCAGAGTGGACCAGAGTGCTGGACCTAAAGTGAGGAAGACGTACATTCAAATGCAGCCTGACACACTTAGGGATTTGAAATCGACTCTTCCTGCTTCTACCTTCCTCCTGGTAAAACGAAGGGGCTTAACTCAATGACCTCTAAAGCCCCTTCTGACTTGAAATCAATGATCCCAATGGGAACCATCATCCTGCCTCCCCTTTTAGAGAGGAAGGAATAAGAAGACCTGTGAATTCTAGATGTGTGACCCTGGGTAAATCACTTAATTTCTCTTAGCTTGTTTCCCCATCTGTAAAATGGAGAAAATAATAACATTTACCTCACCGAGTTACTAGGACATTAAAGTGAGATAATATTTGTAAAGCACTATATATAAATACAATTTATCATCTGCATAGTACCTGCCCCAAAAACAAGTTTCTAGAATTGTCTGTGTGAAAAAAGGTACTGTTTCAATGGAGGAAGAAGTGAAGGCCAACACACTCAATTTGCTGTAAATCACTTACATAAATATTAACTATCATTACTATCTTGAATATGCAGGTCTTCCTACTCCTTCCTCTTGTAAAAGGGGAGGCAGGGGGATAGTGCCTATTAGGATCATTTATTTCAAGCCACAAGGGGCCTTAGAGGCCATTGAGGGCAACCCCTTCATTTTACTGTCAGGAAACTAAAGCATGAAGACTTTAAGAGACTGGCCTGGGATCACGGTGCTAGAAACATCTTAAGAGGGATTTGACCCCAGGTCTTCCATGATAATAATTTAATTTTATCATCAACTTCTTACAACTCTACCTTTTAATTCCTTATCCCTTTGTCCTATTTCCCCTCACATCTAATAAACTAACACTGAGATACTCTCATCACTAGACCTTCTTCTCACTTATCTAATCTCCTGCCAAGGTCTTTAACTCCCCCATCACAACTTTGAACTCCAATCCATATGAGCTTTTACTTTATTTTACCCAGAACAAAGCCCTCTAGCTACTTCCTAGACGTCTCCTGTACCCCACCCCTGCTCCTCTTTATATGCATCTCTCCATCCCCCAATTAGAGTATAGTTTCTTGAGGACTGGCACTGTGTTGTTCATATTTGTATCCCTAGGACTTAGCACAGTGCCCAGTACATAAAAAATACTTAATAAATTCTCTATTTTATCTATCAATCAAACATGTATCCTCCTTCTCTGTTCCTGTTCCTGTGCTGCTGAATGCTGTTGGACAATTTCCTTGGCCTGACAGTTGAATCCACTATAAATTTATGCTGTCTGATCTCAACTTGGTCCTTAACTGCTACAGGCTAATATTTTTATTTCCTACTGATTGATTTACCATTATCCTCTCCTAGATCATTTCAAACCTTTCCATCTCAACCCCTCCCCTAGCTGTCTACAGAGAGCTTTTATCTCCTATTTTATTTGCCAGTGTAGCGACTGTTGCCTGGGGGACTCAAGATGTGGAGAGTAACCACGGCAACAAGGCGGCATTTTACCCTGAGTTTACAGGACCTCTGACGTTTAATATTGGAGTTAGTTGAGAATGCTGGGAAGGAGGAGATGAAAATCTATTTTGACCAAGCTCTGCAGATGTTAGAGCAGAGGCAGCACTAACTATGGTGGGAATCTGTCAAGGAAGGTATTGCCTACAGAATATTCATGCAGAAAGATAGTATAAATGTACAGTACCATTGCCCTAAAAGAGACCCAACGAGGATGTTGGGAAGCCAAAGGAATAGGGACAGTTTTAAACAAAGCCAGAGGAAGTAGCAGGTTGCAGAGAGCTGGTAAGCCATATATACATACACTGAGTCCCTCTCACCTTCCTTTTCTCCTCCTCTGTCTGTGGTAGGTTTCTATGATCTGTTCACTATTGGAAGTATTCAATACCTGTTTTCCCTCCTCAGGAAGGAGAAAAATGAAGGGAGAATGCCCATTCTGTTTTCTATCACCTGCTATGCAGGGACTGGCATTCCAAATGAATTGTTGCTCAAATGATTGTCTTTTTGTTGCTTATAAATTTGTTACCCTTGATTTTTAAAAAAAAATGGTAGTTACCATCATTGACTAGTGTTATTTAATGATGGAGAGTTTGGGAGGGTTTTCTGCCTTTAAAGAGACAGAAGACTTTTTTTCTCTTTTGGTGAAGCTAAGATGGGGGAAGGGGAAACCCCAAATTCCCAAAGGAGAGGAAAAAAAGCATATAAATCATTATCATCCCCTAGACCAGTCAGTCAACTAGTAATTGGGGCAATATATTATTATCACAACTGGGATGATCATTATTACTGTACATAAGCCTTTTGTTTTACATGTATCTTGTGGCAGCTAGCCTCCCCTCCCCCACCCCCCAATGTTAGACCACTAGCCTCCTGACTTTGGCCTTTAGCCTTCTTCAGAGCTTTCTCCTATTACCTGGCCCAGCCAATCCACTCCAGAACAAGACCTCACCAAAGACCTGCCAACTTGAACCTTCTCCAGCACTATACTTCCCCAATATAAGATCTCCTCAACCTCCAACCCCCTCCCCCAAGGGCTTTCTCTCCAGCATGTTGCCAATATATAAACCCTGCTCCTTGTCCCCAACTGCCTGCTTGTTTTTGCCCACACACCTCGACATAAGTCAGTGTCTTACTTCATATTTACCACCTCTTTGCACTATGCTCTCTGAATTCTTGCTCCTTATTTAACAGTCTTCCTTTCATATAAAACTCTTTCTTACTCCTTCCATCTCATGGTACTAAGACCCAAGTTCTGCTTGCTGACTCTGTTTCCCGCTCCAACCTTTCCAATATTGGTTGCACTTCACTCATACCTCTGACTCACTGGCTGTGGTAGCAGTTGGAATGCCCCTTGCTCCTCATTGCCAGTTCTAGACTCTACTTCTATCACTGTCACTCAGCAGGATCTCCTCCTTTGAGGTGTATGGTTTCCAAACTTATCCCCCAATCCAAATCCTGATGGCTGTTATCTAATGAACTCTAGGACATTATCCTTTCCTCAATAAATTCAGTTCCTGGTTCATAGTTTCTCAATACCCCAACTCTTACATTCTTATTAGGGGACTTTAATATACATATTGATGGTCTCTCAAATACCCTAACTTCCATTTTTTTCAATCTACTCAGTTCACATGATTTATTCCTGCCATTCTTCCTGAGCTTCCTGCACAAAAAAATGATCATTCTCTTGATCTTGCCATCACCCACAAGTGTTCCACTTCTAAGGTCTTTAACTCCAAAATTCTTCAGTCTGATCATAATCCATAATATTCTATCTTTCCCTATGTATTTCCACACCTATGTTTTTTATCCTCACTATAACCTTCATTCCCTCCATCCTTAAGTTCTTTCACAGATTATTACCTTTTCATCAACTACTTTCTCCTCTTTTCATTATCTAAACCCCTCAGTATACAATTCAACTCTATATTCTTGAATCCCTTGCCCTTTGTCCTACCATTGGCAACATTTTGCCAAAACCCAATCTTGGGTCACTTCTACATTCTTCCTCATTCCCTCCGATTCATGTGCTGCTAACTAGAGCTGTAGGAAATCATAAGAGCATATCAGTTCCAATATAAATGTGTTATATAATCTCAACTACACCCTCACTGCAGCAAAGTGATCATTCTACCCCTCTCTAATCAACTCTCCATCCCACTCTCCACAGCAGCTGTACTAAACCCTCTTATATCTCCTGGAGCCTTCCTCCATCTCTACCTTCTCTGCTGAACATCTCAACTCATCCATCACTTAAAAAACTGAGGTTATTCAACAAGGGCTCCTTTTCTTCAACCCTCATCTCCCTTCATCTTGCCCCATTATTTCCTCCTTCAATAAGTCTCTGATGATGAGGTAGCCCTTTGGCTTGCCAGGAATAGTACCTCTATGTGCAAGGCTTTTTGAAGGACTGTGGCTGAGAAAGGGAAGGAGAGACATAGGATAATAGCTTGAGGGGATGGTAAGTAAGAGTCCAGTGAAGAGTTGTACAACTTTATCATCATAACCTAAGAGCTGAGTGTCATGCTTCCCAGAAGTTATCAAATCACTGTCATCTTAGGAAGGAAGGGGTTCTAAAGTCCAGTAGCTTCTCAGATTTAGCTTCCAGGAAGACAACTGATCAGGACAGATAACATTTGGATATAGTTCTGGTTGACCTTCTCTGTCCTTTCCTTATTCCATCCCCAGCTCAGAGTCTCTACTCTCAAAGTTCCTACCCCCTGAAAGGGCTCCATTTACCTCCAACTCCCCCTCAATTTGCAAGTCTCCTTTTCCCAGGGCCAGTTCAGACAAATCCTTCTTGGAAAGTCCTTGGGAGATGAAGGGGTGATATTGTTGGGAAGTGCTTCTTTTGAACCATATGAAGGTGAATGTGTAATTTGCCTGCAAGAAAGGGCATTCTTGAGTTAGCAATCCTGGAATGGCAAGAAGGGAGTTTTTATCCAGCCATCAAGGAAGAAGAGAGCAGCTCCTCAGCATAGGCCCCAAAAGGTGCACAGATTTGGTATTCTGCCCCCTTTCCCTATACAAGAGGGTCCCAGGGAAGAAGATGACATAGTTAGTGAGCTGGGGAACTGAGAGGGTGGTGGTGCACAGATGATCTCATTATCAACACTAGCACTAAGTTTACACTGGAAAGTTAGCTACCTTCCTACAAAGGACCCTGATCTGTGAGAAGGTTCAGTGACTGTGTTAGAAATATCATCCATGCTGTGGCCTAGATGTTCCTGTTACTTTTCCTGTCTGTGATCAATGTGGACACACTGTGAAATGCAAAGGTTTACACCATCCTTCCCACAAACCAATTCATTAAGAATTGGGACTTAGTCCTTACTTAGACAGGACTGTTTGTCTTTTTTTATTCTTTCTTTTTTAGTTTTTATTTACCGGAGGTCCCCCTCTGGTAACTTTCCTACACCAGGCCTTTCACACCCTTAAGATTAGTTTGTCTAGTAGGAGTCCTAAAGCCATTTAGGTGGAAGGTCAAGACCTTTAGGACCTTGGGGCCTCTTAGAAGTGGCCTGGTAGGAGCAATTTGCCTGGTAGTTTAGGCTAATTTTTCCTTAAAAGCATCCTTAGAATTAATCGACCGGGAAGAATTAGTTCAATTTCTTCAGTCCCTTTGGCTAAGTCATTGACTTAGCTACCTGATGACCTAAGTACAAAAGCCAAGAGGGGACAGGAGTAGCTGTCAGGCTTGACCAGCATACTAGCATGTCCAACACACCCAGCAGGGAAGCTGTGCTTAGCTATGTTTTAAATTTTTTTTTTCTTTCAAATGTCCAAAAGTGTAATGAATAATAAACTAGCCTCAGAATCCTTAGGACCAGTATTCAAATCTTACCTCTAACACCAGTATGATCATGTGATCACTTAACCTCTCAGTGCCCCCAGGGAAACCCTCCAAGATTTAAAATTACAGATATGCTGCCAAACTGCCCAGGTAGAGAGAATTTCTTTCATTTTTTAAAAAACATTTTATTTTATCTCATTAAATATTTCCCAATTCTATTAAATTTTTTTTAACATTAAAAAAAATTTGAGTTTCAAATTCTCCCCTGCCCCTCCTCCATCCCTTGGGAAGGCAAACTCACTCAAAATATTGTAGCTGGAGAGAATTTCTACATTAGGTGTTTCCAAATTTATGAGACCACAAATCTGGAATCCCATCCCTATTAACCGCCCAGTAGGTGTTTCTTGTCTACTGATATTTGCTTGCCAAGTCTCACTTTTTCAAATTTATACAACTTTTCTAACATACTTCTGTCTCTTTAGCAGAAATGTTCAGATCTCCCTTAAAAATCAACTTTCCTGACTTAAAAATAAGTGGATGAGAATCCTTACTAAGCCCTAGAGACCCAGAGGCTTTGGCATGATAAAATCAGAAGAAATGGGGACGCTTGTGGAAGGATCTGGAAGCCATTATTCAACCTCCAGCGTGTCGAGCTGGAGAGCTGCCCAGGGAGGGGGCACAGGACCCACCACCACCCTGCACCGGGGCGCCGGGGCCCCCCAGCCCGCTCTCTCCCGGCCAGGGGAGCTGCCGCCATTCATTGGTCCAACCAGTGCCCAGCTATGCTCCCCCCGCCCCGAGAAGTGGGGGAAGGAATGGGGCCGAGAACTTTAAGTCTCCCGGGGCCCTAGGCAGCATGACTGGGCAGAGGCCTCTCCTCTCTCCCGCCTCGCCAGAGCCTGCAGCCGCGCAGCCTCCGGCATCGCCTCCATCTTCTCCCCGGGTTAGAATATTCCAGAGTTCAGTCCCCGCCCCTCCTGGTTACCCGGGAAACCGCAGATAGGGAGGGGGAGAAACGGAGAGGAGGAGGAGGAGGAGCGGGGGGCGGGACTTCCTGAGGGTGACGCGCCCCGGCTCCTCTACAAAACTCGCCGGATGCGACGCCGCGAGCGGAACTTTCCAGAAAACTCGGCGAGAAGCGGAGGGTAGCAGCTGCTGCTGCCCGAGCTCCGCGCACAAGAACTCGCGCCCCCTTCCCCCATCCACTCTTCTTCCACTCCATCCCCCAACAACCCAACCGGCTTCTGGGCAGTACCCTCTCACCACACCCCGGACAGGCATTTCGACACCGGGCGTACCACGAGCGTCGCTCCCCGGTAAGTCCATCCCTTCTCCCTCACCGCAACTCGGCTCCCCGTCCCTACCCCGCCTCCCGCCCCGTCGGGGGTAAGGAGCCGTAGCGCCTACGAGACCCGGAGAAGCCGTTGGCATCTCTCCCGAGGGAGCGGGGGCCGGTGCCCCAGATTTCCGAGGGGTGTCGCCCCCGCTCTGCAGCCCGGGCGTTAGACAATGGGCTTGGCGTCCTCCCTCGCGTCTCCTCCGCCTGCCCCGACCCTCCTCCTCTCCTCCATCTTTCCGCGATGTTGTTCGCTTTCCCCCAATCCTCTTTCCTTCCCCTCCCCCCACCCCGGTCTCCTCGGTTCGTGCGCGGGGGGGGGGGGCCGCACCTATTTGCTGGGGTACGGGGGCGCTGCGTGCGCGCTCCCCTCTGCGTGCGCGTCCCCGCTCCCTCGCAGCCTCCTCTTGGATGAGCCCTCCGTTGTGTTGGGGGGAGGGGGTGAACGCTTCATCTCCTCCCAGCGCTCCTCTCCTCCAGGCTCCAGAACGCTCTAGAGAGGTGGTGACCTCCAGTCAGGTCAGCAGGCATTGATTTAGGTCCTACTACGTGCCGTGCACAATGCTGAGCGCCGGGGATACCGAGAATGGCGGAAAAACCCGCAAATCCCGCTCCCCCTGGACCTCCCGTTCAAATGGGGGAGACAGCGCACGAATAGCTACGTGGAAACGGAATGGATCGGGAGGACGCTCCCGGGAAGCCTGCTGTGGGAGCTCCCACGTGAAAGGAAGCCTTGGGAGGTAGAGGAGGGAGAAGATCTGGAGATACGGACTCGCTTCCCCCGGCTTTGCCAAGGAGGGAGATGGAAAGAATCTCCCGTGTGCCTCTGCCGTTGGGGCTGTCTTTTAAAAAAACAAACCCCCCAAACCCTCGTGGCACGATAAGGCGGTCAGGTGACGTGCACAAATTGCACAGGATTAAGCTGTGGCCACCGCGGAAACCACTGGTCTTTAAACATCCGTTTTCATCAGGAGTCCAGCAATATTAAGCACCTGCTATGTGCCTGGTACTGTACTAAGTGCTGGGGATGATTAAAAAAAAAAAAGGCAAAAGACCAGTCCCTAATCTGGAGATCGAAATCTAATGGGGGAGACAACATACAATTGTATATAAGCAGAATACACTCGGGATAAATTTGAGATAATAAACGAGGAGAAGGCACTGTAGTTGAAAGGGATCTGAAGAAGCTTCTCATAGAAGCTTGATTTTAGCTGGGTCTTGAAGGAAAGCCAGGAGGTGTGGATGAGGAGGAGGAGAATTGGGGGAAGGGAGAGGATACGGTGAAGTCCAGTGATAGTGTCTCCCTTAGAGGCTTAGAAAAGAGGCTAGTTTCACTAGATACCTGAAGGGAGAGGGAGGAGAACAAAGGTGTAAGAAAACAAATCTATGTAGGGACAAGATTTTTTTAGTAGATAACGGGTAATACCTGGTTGTGTAGCAAGCCCCCAGTTCTCAAAGTCTCCAGTTTATTTACACTTCATTTTTTGCTTTATAACCACACATTTCCTCAGGGTGTGGGATGGGAAACAAAAAAGAGAGAGATCTCGAGAGTGTTGGTAAGAGTGTGAAATAATAGGAATATTGGAATGATTAATAGTTAAAACCTTAGGGTTTGCCTATGTGTCAGATTAATCGATATTTTCCATTATCTAGGTTTATGAAATGTGGCCAGATTTTTAGCTCAGAGGTTGGGTGTTGGCTTGATAATAACATTCTGAAATTTATAATCTGATTAGGTGGTCTCAATTGATTTTAAGGTGAATCTTTAGATTGAAAGTACCTTAAAGTTGTGGTTTTAATTGCAGGCTATAAAAATGGTGAAGGAAACTACTTATTATGATGTTTTGGGGGTAAAGCCCAATGCCTCCCAGGAAGAACTAAAAAAGGCATATAGAAAACTAGCCTTAAAATATCACCCAGATAAGAATCCAAATGAAGGAGAAAAGGCAAGTATTTTTTTTACTTTTAAAAAATTTTTACTATTTACTAAAGATAGTGAAAGAAAAAATCCTTTGATGAAATTAACTTTGATAACAGTTGTCCTGTTTTTGTTGCAGGTCCTAGTCTGAACTTATTTAAGTTTTGTTGCTGTTATTTACATAGCTGTAGACAGTTTTACGTAAATATATATTAAATGTGAAGTGAATAGAACTTAGATTTCAAAATCTTGGCTAAATCTTCCTAAAAGAACTTACTTTACAATATGGCCTTTTTTTTTTTAAATAGTTCAAGCAGATTTCTCAAGCTTATGAAGTGCTTTCTGATGCAAAGAAAAGAGATTTATATGACAAAGGTGGAGAACAAGCCATCAAAGAGGGTGGTTCTGGTGGTGGCTTTGGTTCTCCAATGGATATCTTTGATATGTTTTTTGGAGGAGGTGGAAGAATGCAAAGGGAAAGGAGAGGTAAGGTTTTGCCAATCTAAAAAAAGGATAAGAACAATGACACTAATTGGGAGAGCTCATTGTTAAGCTTCAGAAGTTTACTGAAGTATAGCAGTGTGTGATTGCAATATTACACTGACTTTAAAACGTGAAACTTTGGGGCAGCTAGGTGGTGCAGTGGATAGAGCAGCAGCCCTGAAGTCAGGAGGACCTGAGTTCAAATCCAGCCTCAGACCAAACACTTGGTGCTTACTAGCTGTGTGACCCTGAGCAAGTCATTTAACCCCAGTTGCCTAAAAAAACCATGAACACTTTAACTTCATAAATAGGCACTCCTCACCTATCCTGTGCATATTTGTAGATTAAAAAAAACAAACCTCAGTGTTGCTTGATTCTCGGTATCCAGTCTTACTGGATTTGTCTATATTTTTGAGAGATTCCTGATGTTACTTGACTTGAATTATCCTTTTTGTTGGCTTTGTGTCTTCTGCAATTTGAAAAGCATACCATTTTTAAGTCATTGACGATATTTTGAATAGCACAAGGCAAAAGAAAACACTGTTATGGTGCTTACTCAGCTAGATAATTCCCTCCAGTTTGACACTGATCCATTAATCACTACTCTGAGTCTAGTCATTGAGGATTTTTGTAACCTTTTGCTGTTCCCTCCCCATTGTTGCCCTTAGTTAATTTTTTTAAAAAAGAAAAAAACCCCTCAAAACATGCATAGTCCACCAAAAGAAGTTCCTAGCATTGTCCATGTGCAAAATGTGTGTGTCTTGCTTCATTTTCATCCCCTGTAGTAGGGTAGGATTCATCCTCAGCCCTCTGGACTTGGGAGCTTATCATTCATTTTCGTGGTATTGATCAAAGTTCTGAGTCTTGTTTTTCGCTATACTGAGTGTTGTGGCCGTTGTTTAAATTTTCCTAGTTCTAAGCTCACTTTACTTTGCTTCATTTCTTGTGGTCTTTCCAGTTTCTTCCCAAGCTGTCCCATTCCAATTATTTCTCATATCAGTACTGTTCTATTATATTCATATATTATTTAGCCCTAATCATTGAATGTAGATTTTACCCAATTATTTACCATGTAGCTCATCTCACAATTTGTCCACAATGAAATATGGAGCAACTTTTGTCAAAATGCCTTGCTGAAATCCAGAAATATAATAGATAAGGATAATTCCATAGACATCACCTTGATAAAAATCTTATTAACACCCTTTTGAAAAGGGGTAGTCATCTGATGTAGTTTGTTGATAAAACTGTTGGCTCTTGGGTGATCACAAATTCCTTTTATAAATGCTCAAATCGTATCTTTACTGCAATTTAAAACAAATTATTAGATCACTGTGACTTAAAATTGAAAGAATTAAAGGTCCTCATTGAAAATTGGAGTATTCAGTATTCTAGTATCTCCCACTCTCCATTATCTTGATTGATTTTTCAAAGATGATGGAAGATTGTTCAGTATTCTATCTCTTGTGTACCTTCAGTATATTTATGTATTTTTTCCAGGCCTGGTGACTTGAAGAACTCATTGAGCTTGGGTGTGTTCTCATAGCCTCACTTATTTGGGTATTGGTTCTCTTTTAAAGCTCTTTTAACTTGCTCTTCACACGAAGTATAACTCTTTAGAGCTTAGTAGAATTTAGAGTTGAAAGAGACCTAGGTTCATTTTGATCCGTCTCTCTCATTTTATAGTTGGGACATGGGCTTGTAGAGACCAGGGTATTGTGATATGGAGAGCTGGATTTTGTTGTCTGGAAGACCTGGATTCACATTCCACCTCATACTTGGTAATGGGCAAATCACCTAAGCTAAGCCGTTGACTCTTAAGTGGCCTGGTAATTTTCTCACAGGATTTTTTGCTTTTCTCTTTAGTTAACTCTTGCCAATCAAAAAGAGCAGTTGACCTCCTTTTATCTCTTAAATTATCACAGAAAATGCAGATTTTCATTATGATGATCTGAGTTCTAAATGGATTTTTCCAGAAAGTTATAGTTCCTTGTTTAAATTATGGAAAGTCTGGTGTTGAGTCTGGTGGGGCCTTTGGCTAGTTTAAAGCTCTAGCCTTTGGCTAGTTAAAACTCAGTTTTCTAGGTAAAGTAAGAGGATTGTTCTAGATGTCGTTGACATCCTTAGGTTCCATGTTCTATGATCCACTATTCCTTTTGTCTCTTATTCCATTGTTCTAGTCCTAGATCAGATCTTTGCTGCTCATATCAGTCAAATGACTGGAAGGTTAAGAGCTCTGGTTCACATTAATAGTTGATCCTAAAGGCAATCTTCACACGGTTGTTGTTTCTTTGTGTAATATGTATATTTTTTCTTTTTGGCAGGGCAGTTGGGTTAAGTGACTTGCCCAGGGTCACATAGCTAGTAAGTGTCAAGTGTCTGGTTTAAGACAGGATTTGAACTTGGATCCTCCTGACTCTAGGGCTGGTGCTCTATCCACTGCACCACCTAGCGGCCCTTGTGTACTATATTTTAAAAAGCAAAATGTATTCTAATTTAGTATTAGGGGTGACATTCAGATGGGATGAAATGTAACAATGATTAAGGGTGAGACTCAAAACTCTAGTTAAATGAGGAATGAGGAAATTTGGTTTGAGAGCAATTTTTCTTGGAGGGGAGAAAAACCTAGATTTTGGATGCAGTTTAATAAACATATGATATGCCCAGTTAACTTTGGGCTGTATTGATTAAGAAGCATAGTATCTAGTTCACTAGAAAGATAGTCTTGATCTCGATGCTGGTCAGATCACAGCTTGAATATTCACTAGCTCTGGAAACCACATTTTAAGAGTATCTAAGTAAAAATAAATTAGCACTCATTGTGATCTGTATAGTAAAACAATGTCATGTGAAAATTAATCTCTCTTCCACACCCCCAAGAGCCTAGGGAAAGAATAGGCCTAGTCTGTACGATATTTGAGAGAGCCCTCCAGCATATAAATGTCAGTATATTTGTCTTCAGAATGCAGAAAGAAGACAAATAGTTGTAAGGTAAGGGGTGGGGAGAGGACGGAGTGGCAGGGAGCAGAGTTAAGCCCAACAGTTAGTAATTCGGGCATTCTACTTCTGTTTAAGATTATTAACACTTTAGAAATTGCCAAATGGTGACTTGCTGGAAGTGTGTCCTTTTCATGTGAATTACTTTCCCAACCTTGTATCAGAAGAAAATATCCAACTTTATAATTATTTAAAATAAAAAATGTGTTCCAAATGACATGAAATAAGTACATATACACAATGTAGGTTGATTTGAACAGCGGTCTCCAACATAGAGCATCTTTTCCCAAACTAACTTGTACATGGAATACCTTGACATGTAAAATATGAGTATTGTTTATATAGGTTTGTGAAGTGCTTTGCCTATATTCTTATCCTCACAACCCTGGGAGAAAGTTATTTTATCACTGTTTTATAGAAGAAGCTGTCTTTAGAAGTTTAAATGACTTTCCTGGGGTCATGCAACCAGTAAGTGAGGTAGAATTCAGACTTTCCTCTTCCTAATTATAAGTCTGGCAACTCTGTACCACCTTAAAAATTCAAGAGACAAAAGATTATCTGTAATAAAGTTCAGGATGGGATTAAAAATTTTCAAGTGGGCTAGCGAAAAGGAATTTTGTTCTTAAATGTGTTCCTAGCTTTGGCTTGAACTTTCAAATATGTGATACCATGTGTTGTGTCCTCTTTCACTTGTGACAAATCTTAAAAGCTAGAAATGGGACCGGAGTCTAGGAAGTAAGAGGTTGAAAGTAATGTGCTGCTTCCTTTGTGCCCTCTTAAAACAGTTGTTTGGAAGTGGCTTTCTTAAAATTTCAGCTGTTCTCCCACAGATTCCCAGTTTTGAAGAAAATAGAACTTGTAGGGTGAAGGTGTCCAGTATTAATAATATGCACAGGATACACAGTGGAATCAGTTTTTAAAGATTGGTCATATTAAGTTACATAGCACAAATTGGAATTTATAACTGACATGTATAGATGCTTGAATAAAGTTATTCACTACTTGATTGCAGGTAAAAATGTTGTTCATCAGTTGTCAGTGACCTTAGAAGATTTATATAATGGTGCAACGAGAAAACTGGCTTTGCAAAAGAATGTAATTTGTGATAAATGTGAAGGTATGTTTAAAAATCTTTCTGTATAGTCTTATAATTACAAATTCCTGTTTTAAGAATCTTATTTTCACTTTGAGATCCTCAGTTATCATTGTGTTATGCTCAAAGAATTACAGGACTTTTAGATTTGGGCGCAGTAGCAACATGTTTGCCATCTTGCATCAGATGGTGCATCTAATCAACAGAAATTTTTAGAGGGTGAGAGCAGGAAATTGAAGAAGATAGATTGAGACTCTGCTGAGGAGGAGGAGTTAGCTTAGATGAAAGGACTTGTTGAGGATTAGATGAGATTATTTTATCTTCCTTACATCTAGGAAGGCCTGCTAGGATAGGAATCCTGGTAGAAAAGAGATATTTCACTTCCACCTGCCCATTTTTCCAGATTAAACTTAAAGGTTCAAGTGAGAAGCTTCAGCTTTCTATTAATTCCAAAATGAAGTATAGGCAGATTATATATGGATGGCACAGTGGTGGGAGAAAAGTGGGGCATAGGGGGAGGGAGGGAGGGAAGGAAGTATGAAGTGGTAGAAGGCTAGGTCTGTCATTGTAAAACCTTTTACAGTTAAGCTATTTGTAGATAGGTAAGAATTCAGGGTAGAAAAGAGTAGGAGTAGGCACTGGCACCTGTGCTCATAACACATGATCTGGGCTCCCCTTGTGCCCTGTGACCGGAGAGGTAGATAAGATCCATCATGCTGCTTGAATAAATAGGGTGATAGGACTTCAATCCTGGTAAGGTGAGCTAAGCCTTGCCATCTTTCCTGCTTCACCCTCTAGCCTACCCCGACATTGACATTGCTATTCTTATCAACTATCCTAAGTTCCAATAGCTTTTCCATTATGTAGCTGAACTACTTTTTATTTCCCACACCAGTTAGAATGTGAATGTCTTGAGAAAAGGAATTGTCTTAACCCCAGTTTTTATCAGGGTGCTTAGCTATAGTAAGTGCTTAATAAATGCTTTTTCAGTCATTTATAGGTAAGCCTGTACCTTACTTATATCTTCAGCTTTCTCAGATATTCCTGTTTCTGGTAGCTCACTGTAAGAAGATGATGTTTTGAGGTGTGTTGGTATGTACCTTTAATACTCAACTCTATGTTATAAAGCTATTTCAGTTATTGAAATTTTTATTTTTCTGTGGTTCAGGACGGGGTGGAAAGAAAGGAGCTGTAGAATGCTGTCCTAATTGCAGAGGTACTGGAATGCAAATAAGAATTCATCAGATAGGACCTGGAATGGTTCAGCAAATTCAGTCAGTTTGCATGGAATGCCAAGGGCATGGGGAGCGAATCAGCCCAAAAGATAGATGTAAAAGCTGTAATGGAAGGAAAATTGTTCGAGAGAAGAAGATTCTGGAGGTTCATATTGACAAGGGTGAGTATCTGGAGTGATTTTTTTTTTTAACCTTTAATTAACTTGCCATATTTTAAAAAGAAGCCCATGTTCCAATTATGTTCAGTCACCTTATGATTGTGAATATACTAGATAAATCATTTACAAAGTATATGCTTAGCCTTTTCAGAGTGAAAGGAGGAACCACTTTAGTAAATACCTCATAGTAATCATATTATTCTGAAAGTGTAGATACTAGTTAGAGTGATGGTTATAGGATGCTTACCAGTAGATTTAAATTTGCTTGGTAAGCAGAGAAAGAAATGTCTGGAAGCCTAAAGTGGCCTTTTAAAAATTAATAATGCCTGGGTCTAGTAGAAAAACTGGAATGGCAAACCAGTAATTTCTTTAAAACATGTAATATATGCCTTTATTCAAATTCATATAAATTGTATAACAGGATCAAGGAAAGGATCTCTCTGTAGCATTCTCCTATAGTATTTAAGCCCTAAAAACTTTAATTCACATACTACAGAATTGTCCTTTAATTGAGCAAAGCATTTTTTTGGTCCTCGTACTCAAGTTTTCAAAAGAAAAGGATATGACCTATTTTTTTCTTAAGAAGAAATTGGTGTTATGGATTTAACGTGTATTAAAAATATGGAGGGAACAAAAACATGTCTTTGTTCTGTTGGAAGTTGTTGAAGTGATTGGTTTTACTGTACTGAATTGTGTTAGGAGTTCATTGGATCCTACTTAATTAGCTTCTTCCTCAGCTTTATTTTGTAATTAAGTAATTAGACAATTAAAAATGTGGACACAAAGAGGGACATCTATTCACCTAGCTTTTTCTGTAGCCAAAATGGGGTACTACTAGAATCAAAGCCGTAGCAGTTTTGTGTCACACAGCTCAAGCCTATATGGCCTAGTGCAGAAGCGACAAATTCACACAGCCAAATTGGATTAAAATATAATTGGGAAATGTTTAACAAAATGAATTAAAAATGTAGTACAACAGAATGTTCATTTGTGTTTTGCTAAATCCACATGCAT
>NW_027555549.1:0-36810 GCF_003287225.1 Phascolarctos cinereus
CTTTGAAACAAAGAGATATCTTTTAGCAGTTGGATGTCCTGCGTTAAGGTTTCCCGTCTTTACAAACGGCAAAAGAAAGAATACGAGGAATGTTAGCAGGTGCTGAGAAAATCTCAACCATACAACGCTACTTCTGTATATCCGTCTACTACCTAGACCGAATTACTTAGGGAACATTGGAGTTATCCTTCCATTTTTCTCATTGAAACAAATAGATATCTTTCAGATGTTAGATGTCCTGCGTTAAGCTTCCCTCTCTTTACAAACTGCAAAAGAAAGAACAAGAGGAATGTTAGCAACTGCTGAGAGACTCTCAACCATACAACGCTGGTTCTGTATAGCCGTGTGCTGCGTGAACCGAATTGCTGAGAGACCGTTTTAGATATCGTTCCACTTTTGTATTTGAAACAAAGAGATATATTTGAGATGTTAGATTTCCTTTGTTAAGCTTCTCTACTTTTACAAACTACAAAAGAAAGAATACTAGAAATGTTGGCAGGTGCTAAGAAAATCTCAACCATGTAACTCTGCTTCTGTATAGCCGTGTCCTTCCTGGACCGAATTGCTTAGAGAACGCTGGAGTTATCCTTCCGCTTTTCTCTTTGAAACAAAGAGCTCTCTTTGAAATGTTGCATGTCTTTCGTTAAGATTCCCTCTCTTTAGAAACTGCAAAAGAAAGAATACGAGAAATGTTAGCAGGTGCTGAGAAAATCTCAACCATACAACGCTGATTATGTATAACCGTGTCCTGCCCGGACCGAATTGCTTAGAGAACGATGGAGTTCTCCTTCCACTTTTCTCTTTGAAACAAAGAGCTATCTTTGAGATGTTAGATGTCATGCGTTAACCTTCCCTCTCTTTATAAACTGCAAAAGAAAGAATAAGAGGAATGTTAGCAGGTGCTGAGAAAATCTCAACCATACAACGCTGGTTCTGTATAGCCGCGTCGTGCCTGAACCGAATTGCTTAGAGAACGTTGCAGTTATCCTTCCACTTTTCTCTTTGAAACAAAGAGATATCTTTTAGCAGTAGGATGTCCTGCGTTAAGGTTCCCTGTCTTTACAAACTGCAAAAGAAAGAATACGAGAAATGTTAGCAGGTGCTGAGAAAACCTCAACCATACAACGCTGGTTCTGTATAGCCGCGTCGTGCCTGGACCGAATTGCTTACAGAACGTTGCAGTTATTCTTCCACTTTTCTCCTTGAAACAAAGACACACCTTTTAGCAGTTGGATGTCCTTCGTTAAGGTTCGATTTCTTTATAAACTGCAAAAGAAAGAATACGAGGAATGTTAGCAGGTGCTGAGAAAATCTCAACCATACAACGCTGGTTATGTATAACGGTGTCCTGCCTGGACCGAATTGCTTAGAGAACGTTGCAGTTATCCTTTCACTTTTCTTTTTGAAACAAAGAGGTATGTTTGAGATGTTAGATGTCCTACGTTAAGCTTCCCTCTCTTTGCAAACGAAAAATGTTAGCAATGCTTAGAGAACGTTGGAGTTATCTTTCCACTTTTCTCTTTGAAACAAAGAGATATCTTTCAGTTGTTCGATTTCCCCTGTTAAGCTTCCCTGGTTTTACAAACTGCAAAAGAAAGAATACGAGGAATGTTAGCAGGAGTTGAGAAAATCTCAGCCATACAACGCTGCTTCTGTATACCCGTGTACTGCTTGGAACGAATCGCTTAGCGAACGTTGGAGATATACTTCCACTTTTCTCTTTGAAACAAAGAGATATCTTTAAGATGTTACATGTCCTGCCTTAAGGTTCCCTGTCTTTACAAACTGCAAAAGTAAGAATACGGGGAACGTTAGAAAGTGCTGAGAAAATCTCAACCATACAACGTTGCTTCTGTATAGCCGTGTACTGCTTGGAACGAATTGCTTAGCGAACGTTGGAGTTATCCTTCCACTTTTCTCTTTGAAACAAAGAGATGTCTTTTAGCAGTTGGATGTTTGGCGTTAAGGATCGATCTCTTTACAAACTGGAAAGGAAAGAATACGAGGAATGTTAGCAAGTGCTGAGAAAATCTCAAACATACAAAGCTGCTTCTGTATAGCCGTTTCCTGCCTGGATCGAATTTCTTAGAGAACGTTGGCGTAATCCTTACGCTTTTCTCTTTGAAACAAAGAGATATCTTTGAGATATTAGATGTACTGCGTTAAGCTTCCCTATCTTTACAAACTGCGAAGAAAGAATACGATTAATGTTGGAAAGCGCTGAGAAAATCTCAATCACACAACGCTGCTTCTGTATAGCCGTGTACTGCTTGGAACGAATTGCTTAGAGAACGTTGGAGTTATCCTTCCACTTCTCTCTTTGAAACAAAGAGATATGTTTGAGATGTTAGATGTCCTGCGTTAAGATTTCCTGCCTTTACAAACTGCTAAAGAAAAAATTAAAGTAATGTTATTAAGTGGTGAGAAAATCTCAACCATACAACGCTGTTTCTGTATAGCCGTGTACTGCCTGGAACGAATTGCTTAGTGAACGTCGGAGTTATCCTTCCACTTTTCTCTTTGAAACAAAGAGATATCTTTGAGATGTTAGATGTCCTGAGTTCAAATTCCCTGTCTTTACAAAGTGCAAAAGGAAGAATACGAGCAACGTTAGCAAGTGCTGAGAAAATCTCAACTATACAACGCTGCTTCTGTATAACCGTGTCCTGCCTGGACCGAATTGCTTAGAGAACGTTTGAGATATCCTTCCACTTTCCTCTTTGAAACAAAGAGATATCTTTGAGATGTTACATGTCTTTCGTGAAGGTTCCCTGTCTTTAGAAACTTCAAAACAAAGAATACGAGGAATGTTAGCAGGTGCTGGGAAAATCTCAACGATACATCTCTGGTTCGGTATAACCGTGTCGTGCCTGGACCGAATTGCTTAGAGAACTTTTTAGTTATCCTTCCGCTTTTGTCTTTGAAACAAAGAGACATCTTTTATGAGTTGTATGTCCTGCGTTAAGGTTCCCTTTCTTTACAAACTGCAAAAGAAAGAATACGAGAAATGTTAGCACGTGCTGAGAAAATCTCAATCATATAACGCTGGTTATGTATAACCGTGTCCTACCTCGACCGAATTGCTTAGAGAACGTTGGAGTTATACTTCCACTTTTCTCTTTGAAACAAAGAGATATCTTCCAGATGTTAGATGTCCTGCGTTAAACTTCTCTCTCTTTACAAACTGCAAAAGAAAGAATATGAGGAATGTTAGCAAGTGCTGAGAAAATCTCAACCATACAACGCTGGTTCTGTATAGCTGTGTACTGCCTGAACCGAATTGCTTAGCGAACGTTGGAGTAATTCTTCCACTATTCTCTTTCAAAGAAAGAGATATATTTTAGGAGTTCTATGTCCTGCGTTAAGCTTCCCTCTCTTTATAAAGTTTAAAAGAAAGAATACGAGGAATGTTAACAAGGGCTGAGAAAATCTAAACCTTACAACGCTGCTTCTATATAGCTGTGTACTGCGTGGACCGAATTGCTTAGAGAACGTTGGAGTTATCCTTCCACTTTTCTCTTTGAAACAAAGAGGTATCTTTGATATGTTAGATGTCCTGCCTTAAGCTTCCCTCTCTTTACAAACGGCGAAAGAGAAAATAAGACGAATGTTAGAAAGTGCTGAGAAAATCTCAACCATACAACGCTCGTTCTGTATAGCCGCGTAGTGCCTGGACCGAATTGCTTAGAGAACGTTGGAGTTATTCTTTCACTTTTCTCTTTGAAACAAAGAGATATCTTTTAGCAGTTGGATGTCCTGCGTTAAGGTTCCCTTTCTTTACAAACTGCAAAAGAAAGAATACGAGAAATGTTAGCAGGTGCTGAGAAAATCTCAACCATATAACGCTCGTTATGTATAACCGTGTCCTGCCTGGACCGAATTGCTTAAAGAACGTTGGAGTTATCCTTCCACTTTTCTCTTTGAAAGAAAGAGATATGTTTGAGAGGTTAGATATCCTGCGTTAAGGCTCCCTGTCTTTACAAACTGCAAAAGAAAGAATACGAGAAATGTTAGCAGGTGCTGAGAAAATCTCAACCATACAACGCTACTTCTGTTTATCCGTGTACTACCTGGACCGAATTACTTAGGGAACATTGGAGTTATCCTTCCATTTTTCTCATTGAAACAAATAGATATCTTTCAGATGTTAGATGTCCTGCGTTAAGCTTCCCTCTCTTTACAAACTGCAAAAGAAAGAACAAGAGGAATGTTAGCAACTGCTGAGAGACTCTCAACCATACAACGCTGGTTCTGTATAGCCGTGTGCTGCGTGGACCGAATTGCTGAGAGACCGTTTTAGATATCGTTCCACTTTGCTCTATGAAACAAAGAGATATCTTTGAGATGTTATATTTCCTTTGCTAAGGTTCCCTGCTTTTACAAACTGCAAAAGAAAGAATACTAGAAATGTTGGCAGGTGCTAAGAAAATCTCAACCATGTAACTCTGCTTCTGTATAGCCGTGTCCTTCCTGGACCGAATTGCTTAGCGAACGTTCGAGTAATTCTTCCACTTTTCTCTTTGAAACACAGAGATATTTTTTAGCAGTTGAATGTCCTGCGTTAAGGTTTCCTGTCTTTACAAACGGCAAAAGAAAGAATAAGAGAAATATTAGCAGGTGCTGAGAAAATCTCAACCATACAGCGCTGGTTATGTATAACCGTGTCATGCCTTTACCGAGTTGCTTAGAGAACGTTGGAGTTATCCTTCCGCTTTTCTCTTTGAAACAAAGAGCTCTCTTTGAAATGTTGCACGTCTTTCGTTAACATTCCCTCTCCTTAGAAACTGCAAAAGAAAGAATACGAGAAATGTTAGCAGGTGCTGAGAAAATCTCAACCATACAACGCTGATTATGTATAACCGTGTCCTGCCCTGACCGAATTGCTTAGAGAACGTTGGAGTTCTCCTTCCACTTTTCTCTTTGAAACAAAGAGCTATCTTTGAGATGTTAGATGTCATGCGTTAACCTTCCCTCTCTTTATAAACTGCAAAAGAAAGAATAAGAGGAATGTTAGCAGGTGCTGAGAAAATCTCAACCATACAACGCTGGTTCTGTATAGCCGCGTCGTGCCTGAACCGAATTGCTTAGAGAACGTTGCAGTTATCCTTCCACTTTTCTCTTTGAAACAAAGAGATATCTTTTAGCAGTAGGATGTCCTGCGTTAAGGTTCCCTGTCTTTACAAACTGCAAAAGAAAGAATACGAGAAATGTTAGCAGGTGCTGAGAAAACCTCAACCATACAACGCTGGTTCTGTATAGCCGCGTCGTGCCTGGACCGAATTGCTTACAGAACGTTGCAGTTATTCTTCCACTTTTCTCTTTGAAACAAAGAGATATCTTTCAGCAGTTGGATGTCCTGCGTTAAGGTTCCCTGTCTTTACAAACTGCAAAAGAAAGAATACGAGAAATGTTAGCAGGTGCTGATCAAATCTCAACCATACAACGCTGATTATGTATAACCGTGTCCTGCCTGGACCGAATTGCTTAGAGAACGTTGGAGTTATCCTTCCACTTTTCTCTTTGAAACAAAGAGATATCTTTGAGATGTTACATGTCTTTCGTTAAGGTTCCCTGTCGTTAGAAACTTCAAAAGAAAGAATACGAGGAATGTTAGCAGGTGCTGAGAAAACTCAACCATACAACGCTGGTTCGGTAGAACCGTGTAGTGCCTGGACCGAATTGCTTAGAGAACGTTTGAGTTATCCTTCCGCTTTTGTGTTTGAAACAAAGAGATATCTTTTGAGATGTTAGATGTCCTGCGTTAAGCTTCCCTCTCTTTACAAACTGGAAAAGAAAGAATACGCGGAATGTTAGCAAGTGCTAAGAAAATCTCAACCATACAACGCTGCTTCTGTATAGCTGTGTACTGCCTGTACCGAATTGCTTAGAGAACGTTTGAGTTATCCTTCCGCTTTTGTGTTTGAAACAAAGAGATATATTTTAGGAGTTCTATGGCCTGCGTTAAGCTTTCCTCTCTTTACAAACTGTAAAAGAAAGAATAAGAGGAATGTTAGCAGTTGCTGAGAAAATCTCAACCATACAACGCTGCTTCTGTATAGCTGTGTACTGCGTGAACCTAATTGCTTAGAGAAAGTTGGAGTTATACTTCCACTTTTCTCTTTGAAACAAAGAGGTATCTTTGACATGTTAGATGTCCTGCGTTAAGCTTCCCTCTCTTTATAAACAGCAAAAGAAAGAATACGAGGAATGTTAGAAAGTGCTGAGAAAATCACAACCATACAGCGCTGGTTCTGTATAGCAGTGTATTGCATGGACTGAATTGCTTAGAGAACGTTGGAGTTATCCTTCCACTTTTGTCTTTGAAAGGAAGAGATATCTTTTAGCAGTTGGATGCCTTGCGTTAAGGTTCGATCTCTTTACAAACTGCTAAAGAAAGAATACGAGGAATGTTAGCAAGTGCTGAGAAAATCTCAACCATACAACGCTGCTTCTGTATAGCTGTGTACTGCCTGTACCGAATTGCTTAGAGAACGTTTGAGTTATCCTTCCGCTTTTGTGTTTGAAACAAAGAGATATATTTTAGGAGTTCTATGGCCTGCGTTAAGCTTCCCTCTCTTTATAAATTATAAAAGAAAGAATAAGAGGAATGTTAGCAGTTGCTGAGAAAATCTCAACCACACAACGCTGCTTCTGTATAGCTGTGTACTGCGTGAACCTAATTGCTTAGAGAACGTTGGAGTTATACTTCCACTTTTCTCTTTAAAACAAAGAGGTATCTTTGACATGTTAGATGTCCTGCGTTAAGCTTCCCTCTCTTTATAAACAGCAAAAGAAAGAATACGAGGAATGTTAGGAAAGTGCTGAGAAAATCACAACCATACAGCGCTGGTTCTGTATAGCAGTGTACTGCATGGACTGAATTGCTTAGAGAACGTTGGAGTTATCCTTCCACTTTTGTCTTTGAAAGAAAGAGATATCTTTTAGCAGTTGGATGCCTTGCGTTAAGGTTCGATCTCTTTACAAACTGCTAAAGAAAGAATACGAGGAATGTTAGCAAGTGCTGAGAAAATCTCAACCATACAACGCTGCTTCTGTTTAGACGTGTTCTGCCTGGACCGAATTGCTTAGAGAAATTTGAGTTACCCTTCCACTTTTCTCTTCGAAACAAAGAGATATGTTTGAGATATTAGATGGCCTGCGTTAAGCTTCCCTCTCTTTAAAAACTGCAATACGAAGGATACGAGGAATGTTAGCAAGTGCTGAGAAAATCTCAAGCATATAAAGCTGCTTCTGTATAGCCGTGTACTGCCTCCACCGAATTGCTGAGAGAACTTTGGAGACAACGTTCCACTTTTCTCCTTGAAACAAAGACATATCTTTGAGATGTTAGATATCCTGCGTTAAGGTTCCCTCTCTTTACAAACTGCAATAAAAAGAGTACGAGTAATGTTAGCAGGTGCTGAGAAAATATCAACCATACAACGCTGGTTCTCTATCGCCGTGTCCTGCCTGACCGAATTGTTTAGAGAACGTTGCAGTTATCCTTCCACTTTTCACTTTGAAACAAAGAGATATATTTTAGCAGTTGGATGTCCTGCGTTAAAGTTCCCTGTCTTTACAAACTGAAAAAGAAAGAATACGATCAATGTTAGCAGGTGTTGAGAAAATCACAACCATACAACGCTAGTTCTGTATAGCCGTCTTCGGCCTGTACCGAATTGCTAGAGAACGTAGGAGTTATTCTTCCACTTTTCTCTTTGAATCAAAGAGATATCGTTGAGATGTTAGATGTGCTGCGTTAAGCTTCCCTCTCTTTACAAACTGCAAAAGAAAGAATACGAAGAATGTTAGCAAGTGCTGAAAAATCTCAGCCATACAAGGCTGGTTCTGTATAGCCGTGTACTGCCTGGACCGAATTGCTTAGAGAACGTTGGAGTTATCTTTCCACTTTTCTCCTTGAAACAAAGACACACCTTTTAGCAGTTGGATGTCCTTCGTTAAGGTTCGATCTCTTTATAAACTGCAAAAGAAAGAATACGAGGAATGTTAGCAGGTGCTGAGAAAATCTCAACCATACAACGCTGGTTATGTATAATGGTGTCCTGCCTGGACCGAATTGCTTAGAGAACGTTGCAGTTATCCTTCCACTTTTCTCTTTGAAACAAAGAGATATCTTTAGCAGTTGGATGTCCTGCGTTAAGGTTTCCCGTCTTTACAAACGGCAAAAGAAAGAATACGAGGAATGTTAGCAGGTGCTGAGAAAATCTCAACCATACAACGCTACTTCTGTATATCCGTGTACTACCTGGACCGAATTACTTAGGGAACATTGGAGTTATCCTTCCATTTTTCTCATTGAAACAAATAGATATCTTTCAGATGTTAGATGTCCTGCGTTAAGCTTCCCTCTCTTTACAAACTGCAAAAGAAAGAACAAGAGGAATGTTAGCAACTGCTGAGAGACTCTCAACCATACAACGCTGGTTCTGTATAGCCGTGTGCTGCGTGGACCGAATTGCTGAGAGACCGTGTTAGATATCGTTCCACTTTTGTATTTGAAACAAAGAGATATATTTGAGATGTTAGATTTCCTTTGTTAAGCTTCTCTACTTTTACAAACTACAAAAGAAAGAATACTAGAAATGTTGGCAGGTGCTAAGAAAATCTCAACCATGTAACTCTGCTTCTGTATAGCCGTGTCCTTCCTGGACCGAATTGCTTAGAGAACGCTGGAGTTATCCTTCCGCTTTTCTCTTTGAAACAAAGAGCTCTCTTTGAAATGTTGCATGTCTTTCGTTAAGATTCCCTCGCTTTAGAAACTGCAAAAGAAAGAATACGAGAAATGTTAGCAGGTGCTGAGAAAATCTCAACCATACAACGCTGATTATGTATAACCGTGTCCTGCCCGGACCGAATTGCTTAGAGAACGATGGAGTTCTCCTTCCACTTTTCTCTTTGAAACAAAGAGCTATCTTTGAGATGTTAGATGTCATGCGTTAACCTTCCCTCTCTTTATAAACTGCAAAAGAAAGAATAAGAGGAATGTTAGCAGGTGCTGAGAAAATCTCAACCATACAACGCTGGTTCTGTATAGCCGCGTCGTGCCTGAACCGAATTGCTTAGAGAACGTTACAGTTATCCTTCCACTTTTCTCTTTGAAACAAAGAGATATCTTTTAGCAGTAGGATGTCCTGCGTTAAGGTTCCCTGTCTTTACAAACTGCAAAAGAAAGAATACGAGAAATGTTAGCAGGTGCTGAGAAAACCTCAACCATACAACGCTGGTTCTGTATAGCCGCGTCGTGCCTGGACCGAATTGCTTACAGAACGTTGCAGTTATTCTTCCACTTTTCTCCTTGAAACAAAGACACACCTTTTAGCAGTTGGATGTCCTTCGTTAAGGTTCGATTTCTTTATAAACTGCAAAAGAAAGAATACGAGGAATGTTAGCAGGTGCTGAGAAAATATCAACCATACAACGCTGGTTGTCTATCGCCGTGTCCTGCCTGACCGAATTGTTTAGAGAACGTTGCAGTTATCCTTCCACTTTTCACTTTGAAAGAAAGAGATATATTTTAGCAGTTGGATGTCCTGCGTTAAAGTTCCCTGTCTTTACAAACTGAAAAAGAAAGAATACGATCAATGTTAGCAGGTGTTGAGAAAATCACAACCATACAACGCTAGTTCTGTATAGCCGTCTTCGGCCTGTACCGAATTGCTAGAGAACGTAGGAGTTATTCTTCCACTTTTCTCTTTGAATCAAAGAGATATCGTTGAGATGTTAGATGTGCTGCGTTAAGCTTCCCTCTCTTTACAAACTGCAAAAGAAAGAATACGAAGAATGTTAGCAAGTGCTGAAAAATCTCAGCCATACAAGGCTGGTTCTGTATAGCCGTGTACTGCCTGGACCGAATTGCTTAGAGAACGTTGGAGTTATCTTTCCACTTTTCTCCTTGAAACAAAGACACACCTTTTAGCAGTTGGATGTCCTTCGTTAAGGTTCGATCTCTTTATAAACTGCAAAAGAAAGAATACGAGGAATGTTAGCAGTGCTGAGAAAATCTCAACCATACAACGCTGGTTATGTATAATGGTGTCCTGCCTGGACCGAATTGCTTAGAGCTTATGCAGTTGTTATCCTTCCACTTTTCTCTTTGAAACAAAGAGATATCTTTAGCAGTTGGATGTCCTGCGTTAAGGTTTCCCGTCTTTACAAACGGCAAAAGAAAGAATACGAGGAATGTTAGCAGGTGCTGAGAAAATCTCAACCATACAACGCTACTTCTGTATATCCGTCTACTACCTAGACCGAATTACTTAGGAACATTGGAGTTATCCTTCCATTTTTCTCATTGAAACAAATAGATATCTTTCAGATGTTAGATGTCCTGCGTTAAGCTTCCCTCACTTTACAAACTCAAAAGAAAGAATAAGAGGAACGTTAGCAACTGCTGAGAGAATCTCAACCATACAACGCTGGTTCTGTATAGCCGTGTGTGCGTGAACCGAATTGCTGAGAGACCGTTTTAGATATCGTTCCACTTTTGTATTTGAAACAAAGATATATTTGAGATGTTAGATTTCCTTTGTTAAGCTTCTCTACTTTACAAACTACAAAAGAAAGAATACTAGAAATGTTGGCAGGTGCTAAGAAAATCTCAACCATACTCTGCTTCTGTATAGCCGTGTCCTTCCTGGACCGAATTGCTTAGAGAACGCTGGAGTTATCCTTCCACTTTTCTTTTGAAACAAAGAGCTATCTTTGAAATGTTGCATGTCTTCGTTAAGATTCCCTCTCTTTAGAAACTGCAAAAGAAAGAATACGAGAAATGTTAGCAGGTGCTGAGAAAATCTCAACCATACAACGCTGATTATGTATAACCGTGTCCTGCCCGGACCGAATTGCTTAGAGAACGATGGAGTTTCTCCTTCCACTTTTCTCTTTGAAACAAAGAGCTATCTTTGAGATGTTAGATGTCCTGCGTTAAGCTTCCCTGTCTTTACAAACTGCAAAAGAAAGAATAAGAGGAATGTTAGCAGGTGCTGAGAAAATCTCAACCATACAACGCTGGTTCTGTATAGCCGTGTACTGCCTGAACCGAATTGCTTAGAGAACGTTGCAGTTATCCTTCCACTTTTCTCTTTGAAACAAAGATATCTTTTAGCAGTAGGATGTCCTGCGTTAAGGTTCCCTGTCTTTACAAACTGCAAAAGAAAGAATACGAGGAATGTTAGCAGGTGCTGAGAAAACTCAACCATACAACGCTGGTTCTGTATAGCCGTGTCGTGCCTGGACCGAATTGCTTACAGAACGTTGCAGTTATCTTCCACTTTTCTCCTTGAAACAAAGAGATATCTTTTAGCAGTTGGATGTCCTTCGTTAAGGTTCGATCTTTATAAACTGCAAAAGAAAGAATACGAGGAATGTTAGCAGGTGCTGAGAAAATCTCAACCATACAACGCTGGTTCTGTATAGCCGTGTCCTGCCTGGACCGAATTGCTTAGAGAACGTTGCAGTTATCCTTCACTTTTCTTTTGAAACAAAGAGGTATCTTTGAGAGTTAGATGTCCTGTTAAGCTTCCCTCTCTTTGCAAACGAAAAATGTTAGCAATGCTTAGAGAACGTTGGAGTTATCTTTCCACTTTTCTCTTTGAAACAAAGAGATATCTTTCAGTTGGATTTCCGCGTTAAGGTTCCCTGTTTTACAAACTGCAAAAGAAAGAATACGAGGAATGTTAGCAGGAGTGAGAAAATCTCAACCATACAACGCTGGTTCTGTATAGCCGTGTCTGCTGGACGAATTGCTTAGAGAACGTTGGAGTATACTTCCACTTTTCTCTTTGAAACAAAGAGATATCTTTAGCAGTTATGTCCTGCTTAAGGTTCCCTGTCTTTACAAACTGCAAAAGAAAGAATACGAGGAATGTTAGCAAGTGCTGAGAAAATCTCAACCATACAACGCTTCTTCTGTATTAGCCGTGTCTGCCTGGACCGAATTGCTTAGGGAACGTTGGAGTTATCCTTCCACTTTTCTCTTTGAAACAAAGAGATATCTTTTAGCAGTTGGATGTTGCGTTAAGGATCGTCTCTTTACAAACTGCAAAGAAAGAATACGAGGAATGTTAGCAAGTGCTGAGAAAATCTCAACCATACGAAGCTGCTTCTGTATAGCCGTTCCTGCCTGGATCGAATTGCTTAGAGAACGTTGGGTTATCCTTACTTTTCTCTTTGAAACAAAGAGATATCTTTGAGATATTAGATGTCTGCGTTAAGCTTCCCTATCTTTACAAACTGCAAGAAAGAATACGAAATGTTGCAGCGCTGAGAAAATCTCAACCACAACGCTGCTTCTGTATAGCCGTGTACTGCTTGGACGAATTGCTTAGAGAACGTTGGAGTTATCCTTCCACTTTCTCTTTGAAACAAAGAGATATCTTTGAGATGTTAGATGTCCTGCGTTAAGGTTCCCTGCCTTTACAAACTGCAAAGAAAAAATAAGGAATGTTAGCAAGTGCTGAGAAAATCTCAACCATACAACGCTGTTCTGTATAGCCGTGTCTGCCTGGACGAATTGCTTAGACAACGTTGGAGTTATCCTTCCACTTTTCTCTTTGAAAGAAAGAGATATCTTTTAGATCTTGGATGTCCTGCGTTAAGATTCCCTGTCTTTACAAACTGCAAAAGAAAGAATACGAGGAATGTTAGCAAGTGCTGAGAAAATCTCAACCATACAACGCTGCTTCTGTATAGCCGTGTCCTGCCTGGACCGAATTGCTTAGAGAACGTTTGAGTTATCCTTCCACTTTCCTCTTTGAAACAAAGAGATATCTTTGAGATGTTAATGTCTTCGTTAAGGTTCCCTGTCTTTACAAACTGCAAAAGAAAGAATACGAGGAATGTTAGCAGGTGCTGAGAAAATCTCAACCATACAACTCTGGTTCTGTATAGCCGTGTCGTGCCTGGACCGAATTGCTTAGAGAACTTGGAGTTATCCTTCCACTTTTCTCTTTGAAACAAAGAGATATCTTTTAGAGTTGTATGTCCTGCGTTAAGGTTCCCTGTTCTTTACAAACTGCAAAAGAAAGAATACGAGGAATGTTAGCAGTGCTGAGAAAATCTCAACATACAACGCTGGTTCTGTATAGCCGTGTCCTGCCTGGACCGAATTGCTTAGAGAACGTTGGAGTTATCCTTCCACTTTTCTCTTTGAAACAAAGAGATATCTTTTAGAGTTGATGTCCTGCGTTAAGGTTCCCTCTTTACAAACTGCAAAAGAAGAATATGAGGAATGTTAGCAAGTGCTGAGAAAATCTCAACCATACAACGCTGGTTCTGTATAGCCGTGTCTGCCTGACCGAATTGCTTAGAGAACGTTGGAGTATCCTTCCACTTTCTCTTTGAAACAAAGAGATATCTTTTAGAGTTATGTCCTGCGTTAAGCTTCCTCTTTACAAAGCAAAAGAAAGAATACGAGGAATGTTAGCAAGGGCTGAGAAAATCTAAATACAACGCTGCTTCTGTATAGCTGTGTGTGTGGACCGAATTGCTTAGAGAACGTTGGAGTTATCCTTCCACTTTTCTCTTTGAAACAAAGAGATATCTTTGATATGTTAGATGTCCTGCGTTAAGCTTCCCTCTCTTTACAAACTGCAAAGAGAAAATAAGACGAATGTTAGCAAGTGCTGAGAAAATCTCAACCATACAACGCTCGTTCTGTATAGCCGCGTAGTGCCTGGACCGAATTGCTTAGAGAACGTTGGAGTTATCTTCCACTTTTCTCTTTCAAACAAAGAGATATCTTTTAGCAGTTGGATGTCCTGCGTTAAGGTTCCCTGTTTTTACAAACTGCAAAAGAAAGAATACGAGAAATGTTAGCAGGTGCTGAGAAAATCTCAACCATATAACGCTGTTATGTATAGCCGTGTCCTGCCTGGACCGAATTGCTTAGAGAACGTTGGAGTTATCCTTCCACTTTTCTCTTTGAAACAAAGAGATATCTTTGAGATGTTAGATATCCTGCGTTAAGGTTCCCTGTCTTTACAAACTGCAAAAGAAAGAATACGAGAATGTTAGCAGGTGCTGAGAAAATCTCAACCATACAACGCTACTTCTGTATAGCCGTGTTACCTGGACCGAATTGCTTAGGAACATTGGAGTTATCCTTCCATTTTCTCTTGAAACAAATAGATATCTTTTAGATGTTAGATGTCCTGCGTTAAGGTTCCCTCTTTACAAACTGCAAAAGAAAGAAAAGAGGAATGTTAGCAACTGCTGAGAAAATCTCAACCATACAACGCTGGTTCTGTATAGCCGTGTGCTGCCTGGACCGAATTGCTTAGAGAACGTTTTAGATATCGTTCCACTTTGCTCTTGAAACAAAGAGATATCTTTTAGATGTTATATCCTGCGTTAAGGTTCCCTGCTTTTACAAACTGCAAAAGAAAGAATACTAGAATGTTAGCAGGTGCTGAAGAAAATCTCAACCATACAACTCTGCTTCTGTATAGCCGTGTCCTGCCTGGACCGAATTGCTTAGAGAACGTTGAGTATCTTCCACTTTTCTCTTTGAAACAAAGAGATATCTTTTAGCAGTTGATGTCCTGCGTTAAGGTTCCTGTCTTTACAAACGCAAAAGAAAGAATAAGAAAATGTTAGCAGGTGCTGAGAAAATCTCAACCATACAACGCTGGTTATGTATAGCCGTGTTGCCTTACCGAATTGCTTAGAGAACGTTGGAGTTATCCTTCCACTTTTCTCTTTGAAACAAAGAGATATCTTTGAAATGTTGCATGTCTTTCGTTAAGGTTCCCTCTCCTACAAACTGCAAAAGAAAGAATCGAGGAATGTTAGCAGGTGCTGAGAAAATCTCAACCATACAACGCTGATTCTGTATAGCCGTGTCCTGCCTGACCGAATTGCTTAGAGAACGTTGGAGTTCTCCTTCCACTTTTCTCTTTGAAACAAAGAGATATCTTTGAGAGTTAGATGTCATGCGTTAACCTTCCTCTTTATAAACTGCAAAAGAAAGAATAAGAGGAATGTTAGCAGGTGCTGAGAAAATCTCAACCATACAACGCTGGTTCTGTATAGCCGTGTCGTGCCTGACCGAATTGCTTAGAGAACGTTGCAGTTATCCTTCCACTTTTCTCTTTGAAACAAAGAGATATCTTTTAGCAGTTGGATGTCCTGCGTTAAGGTTCCCTGTCTTTACAAACTGCAAAAGAAAGAATACGAGAATGTTAGCAGGTGCTGAGAAAATCTCAACCATACAACGCTGGTTCTGTATAGCCGCGTCGTGCCTGGACCGAATTGCTTACAGAACGTTGCAGTTATCCTTCCACTTTTCTCTTTGAAACAAAGAGATATCTTTTTAGCAGTTGGATGTCCTGCGTTAAGGTTCCCTGTCTTTACAAACTGCAAAAGAAAGAATACGAGGAATGTTAGCAGGTGCTGAGAAAATCTCAACCATACAACGCTGATTCTGTATAGCCGTGTCCTGCCTGGACCGAATTGCTTAGAGAACGTTGGAGTTATCCTTCCACTTTTCTCTTTGAAACAAAGAGATATCTTTGAGATGTTAGATGTCTGCGTTAAGGTTCCCTGTCTCTACAAACTGCAAAAGAAAGAATACGAGGAATGTTAGCAGGTGCTGAGAAAACTCAACCATACAACGCTGGTTCGTAGCCGTGTCGTGCCTGGACCGAATTGCTTAGAGAACGTTTGAGTTATCCTTCCTTTTGTCTTTGAAACAAAGAGATATCTTTTGAGATGTTAGATGTCCTGCGTTAAGCTTCCCTGTCTTTACAAACTGCAAAAGAAAGAATACGGGAATGTTAGCAAGTGCTGAAAAATCTCAACCATACAACGCTGCTTCTGTATAGCTGTGTACTGCCTGTACCGAATTGCTTAGAGAACGTTGAGTTATCCTTCCGCTTTTTGTTGAAACAAAGAGATATATTTTAGGAGTTATGTCCTGCGTTAAGCTTCCTCTCTTTACAAACTGCAAAAGAAAGAATAAGAGGAATGTTAGCAGTGCTGAGAAAATCTCAACCATACAACGCTGCTTCTGTATAGCCGTGTCTGCGTGACCGAATTGCTTAGAGAAAGTTGGAGTTATCTTCCACTTTTCTCTTTGAAACAAAGAGATATCTTTGACATGTTAGATGTCCTGCGTTAAGCTTCCCTCTCTTTAGAAACTGCAAAAGAAAGAATACGAGGAATGTTAGCAAGTGCTGAGAAAATCAACCATACAGCGCTGGTTCTGTATAGCCGTGTATGCATGGACTGAATTGCTTAGAGAACGTTGGAGTTATCCTTCCACTTTTCTTTGAAACAAAGAGATATCTTTTAGCAGTTGGATGCCTGCGTTAAGGTTCCTCTCTTTACAAACTGCAAAGAAAGAATACGAGGAATGTTAGCAAGTGCTGAGAAAATCTCAACCATACAACGCTGCTTCTGTATAGCCGTGTCTGCCTGTACCGAATTGCTTAGAGAACGTTTGAGTTATCCTTCCTTTTGTGTTTGAAACAAAGAGATATATTTGGAGTTCTATGGCCTGCGTTAAGCTTCCCTCTTTATAAATTAAAAGAAAGAATAAGAGGAATGTTAGCAGTGCTGAGAAAATCTCAACCATACAACGCTGCTTCTGTATAGCTGTGTCTGCGTGACCTAATTGCTTAGAGAACGTTGGAGTTATCTTCCACTTTTCTCTTTAAACAAAGAGTATCTTTGACAGTTGGATGTCCTGCGTTAAGCTTCCCTCTCTTTACAAACAGCAAAAGAAAGAATACGAGGAATGTTAGCAAGTGCTGAGAAAATCACAACCATACAACGCTGGTTCTGTATAGCCGTGTCTGCATGGACTGAATTGCTTAGAGAACATTGGAGTTATCCTTCCACTTTTGTCTTTGAAAGAAAGAGATATCTTTTAGCAGTTGGATGCCTGCGTTAAGGTTCGATCTCTTTACAAACTGCTAAAGAAAGAATACGAGGAATGTTAGCAAGTGCTGAGAAAATCTCAACCATACAACGCTGCTTCTGTTAGCCGTGTCTGCCTGGACCGAATTGCTTAGAGAAATTTGAGTTACCTTCCACTTTTCTCTTTGAAACAAAGAGATATCTTTGAGATATTAGATGGCCTGCGTTAAGCTTCCCTCTCTTTAAAACTGCAAAAGAAGGATACGAGGAATGTTAGCAAGTGCTGAGAAATCTCAACATATAAAGCTGCTTCTGTATAGCCGTGTCTGCCTGGACCGAATTGCTTAGAGAACTTGGAGACCTTTCCACTTTTCTCTTTGAAACAAAGACATATCTTTGAGATGTTAGATATCCTGCGTTAAGGTTCCTCTTTACAAACTGCAAAAAAAGAATACGAGAATGTTAGCAGGTGCTGAGAAAATATCAACCATACAACGCTGGTTCTCTATCGCCGTGTCTGCCTGACCGAATTGCTTAGAGAACGTTGCAGTTATCCTTCCACTTTTCACTTTGAAACAAAGAGATATCTTTTAGCAGTTGGATGTCCTGCGTTAAGTTCCCTGTCTTTACAAACTGCAAAAAGAAAGAATACGATCAATGTTAGCAGGTGTGAGAAAATCTCAACCATACAACGCTGCTTCTGTATAGCCGTCTTCGGCCTGTACCGAATTGCTTAGAGAACGTTGGAGTTATTCTTCCACTTTTCTCTTTGAAACAAAGAGATATCTTTTAGATGTTGATGTCCTGCGTTAAGCTTCCCTATCTTTACAAACTGCAAAAGAAAGAATACGAAGAATGTTAGCAAGTGCTGAAAAATCTCAGCCATACAAGCTGGTTCTGTATAGCCGTGTCTGCCTGGACCGAATTGCTTAGAGAACGTTGGAGTTATCTTCCACTTTTCTCTTGAAACAAAGACACACTTTTAGCAGTTGGATGTCCTTCGTTAAGGTTCGATCTCTTATAAACTGCAAAAGAAAGAATACGAGGAATATTAGCAGGTGCTGAGAAAATCTCAACCATACAACGCTGGTTCTGTATAACCGTGTCCTGCCTGGACCGAATTGCTTAGAGAACGTTGCAGTTATCCTTCCACTTTTCTCTTTGAAACAAAGAGATATCTTTTAGCAGTTGGATGTCCTGCGTTAAGGTTCCCGCTCTTTACAAACTGCAAAAGAAAGAATACGAGGAATGTTAGCAGGTGCTGAGAAAATCTCAACCATACAACGCTACTTCTGTATAGCCGTGTACTGCCTAGACCGAATTACTTAGGGAACATTGGAGTTATCCTTCCATTTTCTCATTGAAACAAAGATATCTTTTAGATGTTGATGTCCTGCGTTAAGGTTCCCTCTCTTTACAAACTGCAAAAGAAAGAACAAGAGGAATGTTAGCAACTGCTGAGAGACTCTCAACCATACAACGCTGGTTCTGTATAGCCGTGTGCTGCCTGGACCGAATTGCTTAGAGAACCGTTTAGTTATCGTTCCACTTTTGTATTTGAAACAAAGAGATATCTTTTGAGATGTTAGTCCTGTTAAGGTTCCTACTTTTACAAACTGCAAAAGAAAGAATACTAGAATGTTGCAGGTGCTGAAGAAAATCTCAACCATGTAACTCTGCTTCTGTATAGCCGTGTCCTTCCTGGACCGAATTGCTTAGAGAACGCTTGGAGTTATCCTTCCGCTTTTCTCTTTGAAACAAAGAGATATCTTTGAAGTTGGATGTCTTTCGTTAAGATTCCCTGTCTTTACAAACTGCAAAAGAAAGAATACGAGGAATGTTAGCAGGTGCTGAGAAAATCTCAACCATACAACGCTGATTCTGTATAGCCGTGTCCTGCCTGGACCGAATTGCTTAGAGAACGTTGGAGTTATCCTTCCACTTTTCTCTTTGAAACAAAGAGATATCTTTGAGATGTTAGATGTCATGCGTTAAGCTTCCCTCTCTTTATAAACTGCAAAAGAAAGAATAAGAGGAATGTTAGCAGGTGCTGAGAAAATCTCAACCATACAACGCTGGTTCTGTATAGCCGCGTCGTGCCTGACCGAATTGCTTAGAGAACGTTGCAGTTATCCTTCCACTTTTCTCTTTGAAACAAAGAGATATCTTTTAGCAGTAGGATGTCCTGCGTTAAGGTTCCCTGTCTTTACAAACTGCAAAAGAAAAAATACGAGTAATGTTAGCAGGTGCTGAGAAAACTCAACCATACAACGCTGGTTCTGTATAGCCGCGTCGTGCCTGGACCGAATTGCTTACAGAACGTTGCAGTTATCTTCCACTTTTCTCTTTGAAACAAAGAGATATCTTTTAGCAGTTGGATGTCCTGCGTTAAGGTTCCCTGTCTTTACAAACTGCAAAAGAAAGAATACGAGAATGTTAGCAGGTGCTGAGAAATCTCAACCATACAACGCTGATTCTGTATAGCCCGTGTCCTGCCTGTACCGAATTGCTTAGAGAACGTTGAGTTATCCTTCCACTTTTCTCTTTGAAACAAAGAGATATCTTTGAGATGTTATGTCTGCGTTAAGGTTCCCTGTCTTACAAACTGCAAAAGAAAGAATACGAGGAATGTTAGCAGGTGCTGAGAAAATCTCAACCATACAACGCTGCTTCTGTATAGCTGTGTCTGCCTGTACCGAATTGCTTAGAGAACGTTGAGTTATCCTTCCTTTTTTTTTGAAACAAGAGATATCTTTTGAGATGTTAGATGTCCTGCGTTAAGCTTCCCTCTCTTTACAAACTGCAAAAGAAAGAATACGAGGAATGTTAGCAAGTGCTGAGAAAATCTCAACCATACAACGCTGCTTCTGTATAGCCGTGTACTGCCTGTACCGAATTGCTTAGAGAACGTTTGAGTTATCCTTCCGCTTTTGTTTTGAAACAAAGAGATATATTTTAGGTTGGATGTCCTGCGTTAAGCTTCCTCTCTTTACAAACTGCAAAAGAAAGAATAAGAGGAATGTTAGCAGTGCTGAGAAAATCTCACCATACAACGCTGCTTCTGTATAGCTGTGTACTGCGGACCTAATTGCTTAGAGAAAGTTGGAGTTATCCTTCCACTTTTCTCTTTGAAACAAAGATATCTTTTAGCAGTTGATGTCCTGCGTTAAGCTTCCCTCTCTTTACAAACTGCAAAAGAAAGAATACGAGGAATGTTAGCAAAGTGCTGAGAAAATCTCAACCATACAACGCTGGTTCTGTATAGCCGTGTCTGCCTGGACCGAATTGCTTAGAGAACGTTGGAGTTATCCTTCCACTTTTCTCTTTGAAAAAGAGATATCTTTTAGCAGTTGGATGTCCTGCGTTAAGGTTCGATCTCTTTACAAACTGCAAAAGAAAGAATACGAGGAATGTTAGCAAGTGCTGAGAAAATCTCAACCATACAACGCTGCTTCTGTATAGCCGTGTGCTGCCTGTACCGAATTGCTTAGAGAACGTTGAGTTATCCTTCCGCTTTTTTTTGAAACAAAGAGATATATTTTAGGAGTTCTATGTCCTGCGTTAAGCTTCCCTGTCTTATAAATGCAAAAAGAAAGAATAAGAGGAATGTTAGCAGTGCTGAGAAAATCTCAACCACACAACGCTGCTTCTGTATAGCCGTGTCTGCGTGACCTAATTGCTTAGAGAACGTTGGAGTTATCCTTCCACTTTTCTCTTTAAACAAAGAGATATCTTTGAGCATGTTGATGTCCTGCGTTAAGCTTCCCTCTCTTTATAAACGCAAAAGAAAGAATACGAGGAATGTTAGCAAGTGCTGAGAAAATCAACCATACAGCGCTGGTTCTGTATAGCAGTGTACTGCATGGACTGAATTGCTTAGAGAACGTTGGAGTTATCCTTCCACTTTTGTCTTTGAAACAAAGAGATATCTTTTAGCAGTTGGATGCCTGCGTTAAGGTTCCTCTCTTTACAAACTGCTAAAGAAAGAAGACGAGGAATGTTAGCAAGTGCTGAGAAAATCTCAACCATACAACGCTGCTTCTGTTAGCGTGTTCTGCCTGGACCGAATTGCTTAGAGAACTTTGAGTTACCTTCCACTTTTCTCTTTGAAACAAAGAGATATCTTTGAGATATTAGATGTCCTGCGTTAAGCTTCCCTCTCTTTAAAACTGCAAACGAAGATACGAGGAATGTTAGCAAGTGCTGAGAAAATCTCAACATACAAAGCTGCTTCTGTATAGCCGTGTCTGCCTCCACCGAATTGCTTAGAGAACTTGGAGACAACGTTCCACTTTTCTCTTGAAACAAAGACATATCTTTGAGATGTTAGATGTCCTGCGTTAAGGTTCCCTCTCTTTACAAACTGCAAAAAAAGAGTACGAGGAATGTTAGCAGGTGCTGAGAAAATATCAACCATACAACGCTGGTTCTCTATCGCCGTGTCCTGCCTGACCGAATTGCTTAGAGAACGTTGCAGTTATCCTTCCACTTTTCACTTTGAAACAAAGAGATATATTTTAGCAGTTGGATGTCCTGCGTTAAAGTTCCCTGTCTTTACAAACTGAAAAGAAAGAATACGAAATGTTAGCAGTGCTGAGAAAATCACAACCATACAACGCTGTTCTGTATAGCCGTCTTCTGCCTGTACCGAATTGCTTAGAGAACGTAGGAGTTATTCTTCCACTTTTCTCTTTGAATCAAAGAGATATCGTTGAGATGTTAGATGTCTGCGTTAAGCTTCCCTCTCTTTACAAACTGCAAAAGAAAGAATACGAAGAATGTTAGCAAGTGCTGAAAAATCTCAACCATACAAGGCTGGTTCTGTATAGCCGTGTACTGCCTGGACCGAATTGCTTAGAGAACGTTGGAGTTATCTTTCCACTTTTCTCTTGAAACAAAGACACACCTTTTAGCAGTTGGATGTCCTTCGTTAAGGTTCGATCTCTTTATAAACTGCAAAAGAAAGAATACGAGGAATGTTAGCAGTGCTGAGAAAATCTCAACCATACAACGCTGGTTATGTATAATGGTGTCCTGCCTGGACCGAATTGCTTAGAGAACGTTGCAGTTATCCTTTCACTTTTCTTTTTGAAACAAAGAGGTATGTTTGAGATGTTAGATGTCCTACGTTAAGCTTCCCTCTCTTTGCAAACGAAAAATGTTAGCAATGCTTAGAGAACGTTGGAGTTATCTTTCCACTTTTCTCTTTGAAACAAAGAGATATCTTTCGGTTGTTCGATTTCCCCTGTTAAGCTTCCCTGGTTTTACAAACTGCAAAAGAAAGAATACGAGGAATGTGAGTAGGTAGCGAGAAAATCTCAACCATACAACGCTGGTTATGTATAACCGTGTCCTCCCTGGACCGAATTGCTTAGAGAACGTTGGAGTTATCGTTGCTCTTTTCTCTTTGATAGAAAGAGCTATCTGTGAAATGTTAGATGCCCTGAGTTAAGCTTCCCTCTCTTTAGAAACTGCAAAAGAAAAAGTAAGGGGAATGTTAGCAAGTGCTGAGAAAATATCAACCATACAACGCTGCTTCTGTATAGCCGTGTACTGTCTGGACCGAATTGTTTAGGGAAGGTTGGAGTTATCCTTCCATTATTCTCTTTGAAACAAATAGATAACTTTGAGATGTCAGATGTCCTGCGTTAACCTTCCTCTCTTTATAAACTGCAAAAGAAAGAATACGAGGAATGTTAGCAGGTGCTGAGAAAATCTCAACCATACAACGTTGCTTCTGTGTAGCCGTGTACTGCTTGGAACGAATTGCTTAGCGAACGTTGGAGTTATCCTTCCACTTTTCTCTTTGAAACAAAGAGATGTCTTTTAGCAGTTGGATGTTTGGCGTTAAGGATCGATCTCTTTACAAACTGGAAAGAAAAGAATACGAGGAATGTTAGCAAGTGCTGAGAAAATCTCAAACATACAAAGCTGCTTCTGTATAGCCGTGTCCTGCCTGACCGAATTTCTTAGAGAACGTTGGCGTAATCCTTACACTTTTCTCTTTGAAACAAAGAGATATCTTTGAGATGTTAGATGTCCTGCGTTAAGCTTCCATATCTTTACAAATTGTGAAGAAAGAATACGAGGAATGTTGGAAAGCGCTGAGGAAATCTCAATCACACAACGCTGCTTCTGTATAGCCGTGTACTGCTTGGAAACGAATTGCTTAGCGAACGTTGGAGTTGTCCTTCCACTTTTCTCTTTGAAACAAAGAGATATCTTTGAGATGTTAGATTTCCTTTGTTAAGCTTCCCTGGTTTTACAAACGTCAAAAGAAAGAATACGAGGAATGTTAGCACGTGCTGAGAAAATCTCAATCATATAACGCTGGTTATGTATAACCGTGTCCTTCCTCGACCGAATTGCTTAGAGAACGTTGGAGTTATACTTCCACTTTTCTCTTTGAAACAAAGAGATATCTTCCAGATGTTAGATGTCCTGCGTTAAGCTTCTCTCTCTTTACAAACTGCAAAAGAAAGAATATGAGGAATGTTAGCAAGTGCTGAGAAAATCTCAACCATACAACGCTGCTTCTGTATATCCGTGTCCTACCTGGACCGAATTGCTTAGAGAACGTTGCAGTTATCCTTTCACTTTTCTTTTTGAAACAAAGAGATGTGTTTGAGATGTTAGATGTCCTGCGTTAAGCTTCCCTCTCTTTACAAACTGAAAAAGAAAGGATAAGAGTAATGTGAGCAAGTGCTGAGAAAATCTCAAACATATACGGCTTAATAAGCTTCCCTCTCTTTACAAACTGAAAAAGAAAGGATAAGAGTAATGTGAGCAAGTGCTGAGAAAATCTCAAACATATACGGCTTAATCTGTATAGCCCTGTCCAGCCTGGACCGAATTGCTTAGAGAACGTTGGAGTTATTCTTCCACTTGTCTCTTTGAAACAAAGAGATATCTTTTAGCAGTTACATGTCCTGCGTTAAGGTTCCCTGTCTTTACAAACTGTAATAGAAAGAATACTAGGAATGTTAGCAGGTGTTGAGAAAATCACAACCATACAACGCTCGTTCTGTATAGCCGTCTTCGGCCTGTACCGAATTGCTAGAGAACGTAGGAGTTATTCTTCCACTTTTCCCTTTGAAACAAAGAGATATCTTTGAGATGTTAGATGTCCTGCGTTAAGTCTCCCTCTTTTTACAAACTGCAAAAGAAAGAATACGTGGAATGTGAGCAAGTGCTGAGAAAATCTCAGCATACAAGGCTGGTTCTGTATAGCCGTGTACTGCCTGGACCGAATTGCTTAGAGAACGTTGGAGTTATCTTTTCACCTTTCTCCTTGAAAAAAAAAGAGACATCTTTTAGCAGTTGAGTGTCGTTCGTTAAGGTTAGATCTCTTTACAAACTGAAAAAGAAAGGATAAGAGTAATGTGAGCAAGTGCTGAGTAAATCTCAACCATATAACGCTGGATCTGTATAGCCCTGTCCAGCCTGGACCGAATTGCTTAGAGAACGTTGGAGTTATTCTTCCACTTTTCTCTTTGAAACAAGAGATATCTTTTAGCAGTTGCATGTTCTGCGTTAAGGTTCCCTGTCTTTACAAACTGCAAAAGAATGAATACGAGGAATGTTAGCAGGTGCTGAGAATATCTCAACCAATCAACGATGCTTCTGTATAGCTGTGTACTACGTGGACCGAATTGCTTAGAGAACGTTGGAGTTATCCTTCCACTTTTCTCTTTGAAACAAAGAGGTATCTTTGACATGTTAGATGTCCTGCGTTAAGCTTCCCTCTCTTTACAAACGGCAAAAGAGAAAATACGAGGAATGTTAGAAAGTGCTGAGAAAATCTCAACCATACAACGCTGGATCTGTATAGCCGCGTCGTGCCTGAAGCGAATTGCTTAGAGAACGTTGCAGTTATTCTTCCACTTTTCTCTTTGAAACAAAGAGATACCTTTTAGCAGTTGGATGTCCTGCGTTAAGGTTCCCTGTCTTTACAAACTGCAAAAGAAAGAATACGAGGAATGTTAGCAGGTGCTGGGAAAATCTCAACCATACAACGCTGATTATGTATAACCGTGTCCTGCCTGTACCGAATTGCTTAGAGAACGTTGAAGTTATCCTTCCACTTTTCTCTTTGAAACAAAGAGATATCTTTGAGATGTTAGATGTCCTTCGTTAAGCTTCCCTCTCTTTACACACTGAATAAGAAAGAATACGAGGAATGTTAGCAAGTGCTCAGAAAATCTCAACCATACAACGCTGGTTCTGTATAGCCGCATACTGCGTGGACTGAATTGCTGAGAGAAGGTTGGAGTTATCCTTTCACTTTTCTCTTTGAAAGAAGGAGATATGTTTGAGAGGTTAGATAACCTGCGTTAAGGTTCCCTGTCTTTACAAACTGCAAAAGAAAGAATACGGGGAATGTTAGCAAGTGCTGAGAGAATCTCAACCATACAACGCTGGTTCTGTATAGCCGTGTGCTGCGTGGACCGAATTGCTGAGAGAACGTTTTAGATATCGTTCCACTTTTCTATTTGAAACAAAGAGATATCTTTGAGATGTTAGATTTCCTTGGTTAAGCTTCCCTACTTTTACAAACTGTAAAAGAAAGAATACGAGGAATGTTAGCAGGTGCTGAGAAAATCTCAACCATACAACGCTGCTTCTGTATAACCGTGTCCTGCCTGGACCGAATTGCTTAGAGAACGTTGAGTTATCCTTCCACTTTTCTCTTTGAAACAAAGAGATATCTTTGAGATGTTACATGTCTTTCGTTAAGGTTCCCTGTCGTTAGAAACTTTAAAAGAAAGAATACGAGGAATGTTAGCAGGTGCTGAGAAAACTCAACCATACAACGCTGGTTCGGTAGAACCGTGTAGTGCCTGGACCGAATTGCTTAGAAAACGTTTGAGTTATCCTTCTGCTTTTGTCTTTGAAACAAAGAGATGTCTTTTAGCAGTTGGATATCCTGCGTTAAGTTCCCTGTCTTTACAAACTGCAAAAGAAAGATTACGGGGAATGTTAGCAGGTGCTGAGAAAATCTGAACCATATAACGCTGGTTATGTATCACCGTGTCCTTCCTCGACCGAATTGCTCAGAGAACGTTGGAGTTATCCTTCCACTTTTCTCTTTGAAATAAAGAGATATATTTTGAGATGTTAGATGTCCTGCGTTAAGCTTCCTCTCCTTACAAACTGCAAAACAAAGAATACGCGGAATGTTAGCAAGTGCTGAGAAAATCTCAACCATACAACGCTGCTTCTGTATAGCTGTGTACTGCCTGTACCGAATTGCTTAGAGAACGTTTGAGTTATCTTTCCGCATTTGTGTTTGAAACAAAGAGATATATTTTAGGAAGTTCTATGGCCTGAGTTAAGCTTCCCTCTCCTTACAAAGTATAAAAGAAGAATAAGAGGAATGTTAGCAGTTGCTGAGAAAATCTGAACCATACAACGCTGCTTCTGTATAGCTGTGTACAGCGTGGACCTAATTGCTTAGAGAAAGTTGGAGTTATCCTTCCACTTTTCTCTTTGAAACAAAGAGGTAACTTTGATATGTTAGATGTCCTGCCTTAAGCTTCCTCTCTTTTCAAACGGCGAAAGAGAAAATAAGAGGAATGTTAGAAAGTGCTGAGAAAATCTCAACCATACAACGCTGGTTCTGTATAGCCGCGTCGTGCCTGAAGCGAATTGCTTAGAGAACGTTGCAGTTATCCTTCCACTTTTCTCTTTGAAACAAAGAGATATCTTTTTTGCAGTTGGATGTCCTGCGTTAAGGTTCCCTGCCTTTACAACTGCAAAACAAAGAATACGAGGAATGTTAGCAGGTGCTGAGAAAACTCAGCCATACAACGCTGGTTCTGTATAGCCGCGTCGTGCCTGGACCGAATTGCTTAGAGAACGTTGGAGTTATTCTTCCACTTTTCTCTTTGAAACAAAGAGATATCTTTTAGCAGTTGGATGTCCTGCGTTAAGGTTCCCTTTCTTTACAAACTGCAAAAGAAAGAATACGAGAAATGTTAGCAGGTGCTGAGAAAATCTCAACCATATAACGCTCGTTATGTATAACCGTGTCCTGCCTGAACCGAATTGCTTAGAGAACGTTGGAGTTATCCTTCCACTTTTCTCTTTGAAAGAAAGAGATATGTTTGAGACGTTAGATATCCTGCGTTAAGGCTCCCTGTCTTTACAAACTGCAAAGAAAGAATACGGGAAATGTTAGCAGGTGCTGAGAAAATCTCAACCATACAACGCTACTTCTGTATATCCGTGTACTACCTGGACCGAATTACTTAGGGAACATTGGAGTTATCCTTCCATTTTTCTCATTGAAACAAATAGATATCTTTCAGATGTTAGATGTCCTGCGTTAAGCTTCCCTCTCTTTACAAACTGCAAAAGAAAGAACAAGAGGAATGTTAGCAACTGCTGAGAGACTCTCAACCATACAACGCTGGTTCTGTATAGCCGTGTGCTGCGTGGACCGAATTGCTGAGAGACCGTTTTAGATATCGTTCCACTTTTGTATTTGAAACAAAGAGATATATTTGAGATGTTAGATTTCCTTTGTTAAGCTTCTGTACTTTTACAAACTACAAAAGAAAGAATACTAGAAATGTTGGCAGGTGCTAAGAAAATCTCAACCATGTAACTCTGCTTCTGTATAGCCGTGTCCTTCCTGGACCGAATTGCTTAGCGAACGTTCGAGTAATTCTTCCACTTTTCTCTTTGAAACACAGAGATATTTTTTAGCAGTTGAATGTCCTGCGTTAAGGTTTCCTGTCTTTACAAACGGCAAAAGAAAGAATAAGAGAAATATTAGCAGGTGCTGAGAAAATCTCAACCATACAGCGCTGGTTATGTATAACCGTGTCATGCCTTTACCGAGTTGCTTAGAGAACGTTGGAGTTATCCTTCCGCTTTTCTCTTTGAAACAAAGAGCTCTCTTTGAAATGTTGCATGTCTTTCGTTAAGATTCCCTCTCTTTAGAAACTGCAAAAGAAAGAATACGAGAAATGTTAGCAGGTGCTGAGAAAATCTCAACCATACAACGCTGATTATGTATAACCGTGTCCTGCCCTGACCGAATTGCTTAGAGAACGTTGGAGTTCTCCTTCCACTTTTCTCTTTGAAACAAAGAGCTATCTTTGAGATGTTAGATGTCATGCGTTAACCTTCCCTCTCTTTATAAACTGCAAAAGAAAAAATAAGAGGAATGTTAGCAGGTGCTGAGAAAATCTCAACCATACAACGCTGGTTCTGTATAGCCGCGTCGTGCCTGAACCGAATTGCTTAGAGAACGTTGCAGTTATCCTTCCACTTTTCTTTGAAACAAAGAGATATCTTTTAGCAGTAGGATGTCCTGCGTTAAGGTTCCCTGTCTTTACAAACTGCAAAAGAAAGAATACGAGAAATGTTAGCAGGTGCTGAGAAAACTCAACCATACAACGCTGGTTCTGTATAGCCGCGTCGTGCCTGGACCGAATTGCTTACAGAACGTTGCAGTTATTCTTCCACTTTTCTCTTTGAAACAAAGAGATATCTTTCAGCAGTTGGATGTCCTGCGTTAAGGTTCCCTGTCTTTACAAACTGCAAAAGAAAGAATACGAGAAATGTTAGCAGGTGCTGATCAAATCTCAACCATACAACGCTGATTATGTATAACCGTGTCCTGCCTGGACCGAATTGCTTAGAGAACGTTGGAGTTATCCTTCCACTTTTCTCTTTGAAACAAAGAGATATCTTTGAGATGTTACATGTCTTTCGTTAAGGTTCCCTGTCGTTAGAAACTTCAAAAGAAAGAATACGAGGAATGTTAGCAGGTGCTGAGAAAACTCAACCATACAACGCTGGTTCGGTAGAACCGTGTAGTGCCTGGACCGAATTGCTTAGAGAACGTTTGAGTTATCCTTCCGCTTTTGTGTTTGAAACAAAGAGATATCTTTTGAGATGTTAGATGTCCTGCGTTAAGCTTCCCTCTTTACAAACTGGAAAAGAAAGAATACGCGGAATGTTAGCAAGTGCTAAGAAAATCTCAACCATACAACGCTGCTTCTGTATAGCTGTGTACTGCCTGTACCGAATTGCTTAGAGAACGTTTGAGTTATCCTTCCGCTTTTGTGTTTGAAACAAAGAGATATATTTTAGGAGTTCTATGGTCTGCGTTAAGCTTTCCTCTCTTTACAAACTGTAAAAGAAAGAATAAGAGGAATGTTAGCAGTTGCTGAGAAAATCTCAACCATACAACGCTGCTTCTGTATAGCTGTGTACTGCGTGAACCTAATTGCTTAGAGAAGTTGGAGTTATACTTCCACTTTTCTCTTTGAAACAAAGAGGTATCTTTGACATGTTAGATGTCCTGCGTTAAGCTTCCCTCTCTTTATAAACAGCAAAAGAAAGAATACGAGGAATGTTAGAAAGTGCTGAGAAAATCACAACCATACAGCGCTGGTTCTGTATAGCAGTGTATTGCATGGACTGAATTGCTTAGAGAACGTTGAGTTATCCTTCCACTTTTGTCTTTGAAAGGAAGAGATATCTTTTAGCAGTTGGATGCCTTGCGTTAAGGTTCGATCTCTTTACAAACTGCTAAAGAAAGAATACGAGGAATGTAGCAAGTGCTGAGAAAATCTCAACCATACAACGCTGCTTCTGTATAGCTGTGTACTGCCTGTACCGAATTGCTTAGAGAACGTTTGAGTTATCCTTCCGCTTTTGTGTTTGAAACAAAGAGATATATTTTAGGAGTTCTATGGCCTGCGTTAAGCTTCCCTCTCTTTATAAATTATAAAAGAAAGAATAAGAGGAATGTTAGCAGTTGCTGAGAAAATCTCAACCACACAACGCTGCTTCTGTATAGCTGTGTACTGCGTGAACCTAATTGCTTAGAGAACGTTGGAGTTATACTTCCACTTTTCTCTTTAAAACAAAGAGGTATCTTTGACATGTTAGATGTCCTGCGTTAAGCTTCCCTCTCTTTATAAACAGCAAAAGAAAGAATACGAGGAATGTTAGGAAAGTGCTGAGAAAATCACAACCATACAGCGCTGGTTCTGTATAGCAGTGTACTGCATGGACTGAATTGCTTAGAGAACGTTGGAGTTATCCTTGCACTTTTGTCTTTGAAAGAAAGAGATATCTTTTAGCAGTTGGATGCCTTGCGTTAAGGTTCGATCTCTTTACAAACTGCTAAAGAGAAGACGAGGAATGTTAGCAAGTGCTGAGAAAATCTCAACCATACAACGCTGCTTCTGTTTAGACGTGTTCTGCCTGGACCGAATTGCTTAGAGAAATTTGAGTTACCCTTCCACTTTTCTCTTCGAAACAAAGAGATATGTTTGAGATATTAGATGGCCTGCGTTAAGCTTCCCTCTCTTTAAAAACTGCAATACGAAGGATACGAGGAATGTTAGCAAGTGCTGAGAAAATCTCAAGCATATAAGCTGCTTCTGTATAGCCGTGTACTGCCTCCACCGAATTGCTGAGAGAACTTTGGAGACAACGTTCCACTTTTCTCCTTGAAACAAAGACATATTTTGAGATGTTAGATATCCTGCGTTAAGGTTCCCTCTCTTTACAAACTGCAATAAAAAGAGTACGAGTAATGTTAGCAGGTGCTGAGAAAATATCAACCATACAACGCTGGTTCTCTATCGCCGTGTCCTGCTGACCGAATTGTTTAGAGAACGTTGCAGTTATCCTTCCACTTTTCACTTTGAAACAAAGAGATATATTTTAGCAGTTGGATGTCCTGCGTTAAAGTTCCCTGTCTTTACAAACTGAAAAAGAAAGAATACGATCAATGTTAGCAGGTGTTGAGAAAATCACAACCATACAACGCTAGTTCTGTATAGCCGTCTTCGGCCTGTACCGAATTGCTAGAGAACGTAGGAGTTATTCTTCCACTTTTCTCTTTGAATCAAAGAGATATCGTTGAGATGTTAGATGTGCTGCGTTAAGCTTCCCTCTCTTTACAAACTGCAAAAGAAAGAATACGAAGAATGTTAGCAAGTGCTGAAAAATCTCAGCCATACAAGACTGGTTCTGTATAGCCGTGTACTGCCTGGACCGAATTGCTTAGAGAACGTTGGAGTTATCTTTCCACTTTTCTCCTTGAAACAAAGACACACCTTTTAGCAGTTGGATGTCCTTCGTTAAGGTTCGATCCTTTTATAAACTGCAAAAGAAAGAATACGAGGAATGTTAGCAGGTGCTGAGAAAATCTCAACCATACAACGCTGGTTATGTATAATGGTGTCCTGCCTGGACCGAATTGCTTAGAGAACGTTGCAGTTGTCCTTTCACTTTTCTTTTTGAAACAAAGAGGTATGTTTGAGATGTTAGATGTCCTACGTTAAGCTTCCCTCTCTTTGCAAACGAAAAATGTTAGCAATGCTTAGAGAACGTTGGAGTTATCTTTCCACTTTTCTCTTTGAAACAAAGAGATATCTTTCGGTTGTTCGATTTCCCCTGTTAAGCTTCCCTGGTTTTACAAACTGCAAAAGAAAGAATACGAGGAATGTGAGTAGGTAGCGAGAAAATCTCAACCATACAACGCTGGTTATGTATAACCGTGTCCTCCATGGACCGAATTGCTTAGAGAACGTTGGAATTATCGTTGCTCTTTTCTCTTTGATAGAAAGAGGTATCTGTGAAATGTTAGATGCCCTGAGTTAAGCTTCCCTCTCTTTAGAAACTGCAAAAGAAAAAGTAAGGGGAATGTTAGCAAGTGCTGAGAAAATATCAACCATACAACGCTGCTTCTGTATAGCCGTGTACTGTCTGGACCGAATTGTTTAGGGAAGGTTGGAGTTATCCTTCCATTATTCTCTTTGAAACAAATAGATAACTTTGAGATGTCAGATGTCCTGCGTTAACCTTCCCTCTCTTTATAAACTGCAAAAGAAAGAATACGAGGAATGTTAGCAGGTGCTGAGAAAATCTCAACCATACAACGTTGCTTCTGTGTAGCCGTGTACTGCTTGAACGAATTGCTTAGCGAACGTTGGAGTTATCCTTCCACTTTTCTCTTTGAAACAAAGAGATGTCTTTTAGCAGTTGGATGTTTGGCGTTAAGGATCGATCTCTTTACAAACTGGAAAGAAAAGAATACGAGGAATGTTAGCAAGTGCTGAGAAAATCTCAAACATACAAAGCTGCTTCTGTATAGCCGTGTCCTGGCCTTGACCGAATTTCTTAGAGAACGTTGGCGTAATCCTTACACTTTTCTCTTTGAAACAAAGAGATATCTTTGAGATGTTAGATGTCCTGCGTTAAGCTTCCATATCTTTACAAATTGTGAAGAAAGAATACGAGGAATGTTGGAAAGCGCTGAGGAAATCTCAATCACACAACGCTGCTTCTGTATAGCCGTGTACTGCTTGGAACGAATTGCTTAGCGAACGTTGGAGTTGTCCTTCCACTTTTCTCTTTGAAACAAAGAGATATCTTTGAGATGTTAGATTTCCTTTGTTAAGCTTCCTGGTTTTCAAACGTCAAAGAAAGAATACGAGGAATGTTAGCACGTGCTGAGAAAATCTCAATCATATAACGCTGGTTATGTATAACCGTGTCCTTCCTCGACCGAATTGCTTAGAGAACGTTGGAGTTATACTTCCACTTTTCTCTTTGAAACAAAGAGATATCTTCCAGATGTTAGATGTCCTGCGTTAAGCTTCTCTCTCTTTACAAACTGCAAAAGAAAGAATATGAGGAATGTTAGCAAGTGCTGAGAAAATCTCAACCATACAACGCTGCTCTGTTTATCCGTGTCCTACCTGGACCGAATTGCTTAGAGAACGTTGCAGTTATCCTTTCACTTTTCTTTTGAAACAAAGAGATGTGTTTGAGATGTTAGATGTCCTGCGTTAAGCTTCCCTCTCTTTACAACTGAAAAAGAAAGGATAAGAGTAATGTGAGCAAGTGCTGAGAAAATCTCAAACATATACGGCTTAATAAGCTTCCCTCTCTTTACAAACTGAAAAAGAAAGGATAAGAGTAATGTGAGCAAGTGCTGAGAAAATCTCAAACATATACGGCTTAATCTGTATAGCCTGTCCAGCCTGGACCGAATTGCTTAGAGAACGTTGGAGTTATTCTTCCACTTGTCTCTTTGAAACAAAGAGATATCTTTTAGCAGTTACATGTCCTGCGTTAAGTTCCTGTCTTTACAAACTGTAATAGAAAGAATACTAGGAATGTTAGCAGGTGTTGAGAAAATCACAACCATACAACGCTCGTTCTGTATAGCCGTCTTCGGCCTTACCGAATTGCTAGAGAACGTAGGAGTTATTCTTCCACTTTTCCCTTTTGAAACAAAGAGATATCTTTGAGATGTTAGATGTCCTGCGTTAAGTCTCCCTCTTTTTACAAACTGCAAAAGAAAGAATACGTGGAATGTTAGCAAGTGCTGAGAAAATCTCAGCATACAAGGCTGGTTCTGTATAGCCGTGTACTGCCTGGACCGAATTGCTTAGAGAACGTTGGAGTTATCTTTTCACCTTTCTCCTTGAAAAAAAAGAGACATCTTTTAGCAGTTGAGTGTCGTTCGTTAAGGTTAGATCTCTTTACAAACTGAAAAAGAAAGGATAGAGTATGTGAGCAAGTGCTGAGTAAATCTCAACCATATAACGCTGGATCTGTATAGCCCTGTCCAGCCTGGACCGAATTGCTTAGAGAACGTTGGAGTTATTCTTCCACTTTTCTCTTTGAAACAAAGAGATATCTTTTAGCAGTTGCATGTTCTGCGTTAAGGTTCCCTGTCTTTACAACTGCAAAAGAATGAATACGAGGAATGTTAGCAGGTGCTGAGAATATCTCAACAATCACGATGCTTCTGTATAGCTGTGTACTACGTGGACCGAATTGCTTAGAGAACGTTGGAGTTATCCTTCCACTTTTTCTCTTTGAAACAAAGAGGTATCTTTGACATGTTAGATGTCCTGCGTTAAGCTTCCCTCTCTTTACAAACGGCAAAAGAGAAAATACGAGGAATGTTAGAAAGTGCTGAGAAAATCTCAACCATACAACGCTGGTTCTGTACAGCCGCGTCGTGCCTGAAGGTAATTGCTTAGAGAACGTTGCAGTTATTCTTCCACTTTTCTCTTTGAAACAAAGAGATACCTTTTAGCATTGGATGTCCTGCGTTAAGGTTCCCTGTCTTTACAAACTGCAAAAGAAAGAATACGAGGAATGTTAGCAGGTGCTGGGCAAATCTCAACCACACAACGCTGATTATGTATAACCGTGTCCTGCCTGTACGAATTGCTTAGAGAACGTTGAAATTATCCTTCCACTTTTCTCTTTGAAACAAAAGAGTATCTTTCAGATGTTAGATGTCCTTCGTAAGCTCCCTCTTTCAACTGAAAAAGAAAGAATACGAGGAATGTTAGCAAGTGCTCAGAAAATCTCAACCATACAACGCTGGTTCTGTTATAGCCGCATACTGCGTGGACTGAATTGCTGAGAGAAGGTTGGAGTTATCCTTTCACTTTTCTCTTTGAAAGAAGGAGATATGTTTGAGGGGTTAGAAAACTGCGTTAAGGTTCCCTGTCTTTACAAACTGCAAAGAAAGAATACGGGGAATGTTAGCAAGTGCTGAGAGAATCTCAACCATACGCTGGTTCTGTATAGCCGTGTGCTGCGTGGACCGAATTGCTGAGAGAACGTTTTAGATATCGTTCCACTTTTCTATTTGAAACAAAGAGATATCTTTGAGATGTTAGATTTCCTTGGTTAAGCTTCCCTACTTTTACAAACTGTAAAAGAAAGAATACGAGGAATGTTAGCAGGTGCTGAGAAAATCTCAACCATACAACGCTGCTTATGTATAACCGTGTCCTGCCTGGACCGAATTGCTTAGAGAACGTTGAAGTTATCCTTCCACTTTTCTCTTTGAAACAAAGAGATATCTTTGAGATGTTACATGTCTTTCGTTAAGGTTCCCTGTCGTTAGAAAATTTAAAAGAAAGAATAGAGGAATGTTAGCAGGTGCTGAGAAAACTCAACCATACAACGCTGGTTCGGTAGAACCGTGTAGTGCCTGGACCAATTGCTTAGAAAACGTTTGAGTTATTCCTTCGCTTTGTCTTTGAAACAAAAGAGATGTCTTTAGCAGTTGGATATCCTGCGTTAAGGTTCCCTGTCTTTACAAACTGCAAAAGAAAGATTACGGGGAATGTTAGCAGGTGCTGAGAAAATCTGAACCATACAACGCTGGTTATGTATCACCGTGTCCTTCCTCGACCGAATTGCTTAGAGAACGTTGGAGTTATCCTTCCACTTTTCTCTTTGAAATAAAGAGATATCTTTTGAGATGTTAGATGTCCTGCGTTAAGCTTCCCTCTCCTTACAAACTGCAAAACAAAGAATACGCGGAATGTTAGCAAGTGCTGAGAAAATCTCAACCATACAACGCTGCTTCTGTATAGCTGTGTACTGCCTGTACCGAATTGCTTAGAGAACGTTTGAGTTATCTTTCCGCATTTGTGTTTGGAACAAAGAGATATATTTTAGGAAGTTCTATGGCCTGAGTTAAGCTTCCCTCTCCTTACAAAGTATAAAAGAAAGAATAAGAGGAATGTTAGCAGTTGCTGAGAAAATCTGAACCATACAACGCTGCTTCTGTATAGCTGTGTACAGCGTGGACCTAATTGCTTAGAGAAAGTTGAGTTATCCTTCCACTTTTCTCTTTGAAACAAAGATTTATCTTTCACATGTTAGATGTCCTGCGTTAAGCTTCCCTCTCTTTATAAACAGCAAAAGAAAAATACGAGGAATGTTAGAAAGTGCTGAGAAAATCACAACCATACAGCGCTGGTTCTGTATAGCCGTGTACTGCATGGACGAATTGCTTAGAAACGTTGCAGTTATCCTTCCAATTTTGTCTTTCAAACAAAGAGATATTTTAGCAGTTGAATGTTGCGTTAAGGTTCCTGCTTTACAAACTGCAAAAAAGTAATACGAGGAATGTTAGCAAGTGCTGAGAAAATCTCAAGCATACAACGCTGGTTCTGTATAGCCGTCTCTGCTGGCCGAATTGCTTAAAGAACGTTGAGTTATCTTTCCACTTTTCTCTTTGAAAGAAAGAGATATCTTTGAGATGTTAGATGTCCTCCCTTAAGACTACCTGTCGTTACAAACTGCAAAACAAAGAATACGGGGAATGTTAGAAAGTGCTGAGGAAATTTCAACCATACAACGCTGCTTCTGTAGAGCCGTGTCCTGCCTGAAACTAATTGCTTAGAGAACGTTGGAGTTATCCTTCACTTTTCTCCTTGAAACAAAGAGATATCTTTGAGATGTTAGATGTCCTGCTTGAAGATTTCCTGCCTTTACAAACTGCAAAAGAAAAAATTAAAGTAATGTTATTAAGTGGTGAGAAAATCTCAACCATACAACGCTGTTTCTGTATAGCCGTGTACTGCCTTTAACGAATTGCTTAGAGAACGTCTGAGTTATCCTTCCACTTTTCTCTTTGAAACAAAGAGATATCTTTGAGATGTTACATGTCTTTCGTTAAGGTTCCCTGTCTTTAGAAACTTCAAAACAAAGAATACGAGGAATGTTAGCAGGTGCTGGGAAAATCTCAACCATACAACGCTGGTTCTCTGTAGCCGTGTCGTGCCTGAACCGAATTGCTTAGAGAACGTTGCAGTTATCCTTCCACTTTTATCTCTGAAACAAAGAGATATCTTTTAGCAGTTCGATGTCCTGCGTTAAGGTTCCCTGTCTTTACAAAGTGCAAAAGAATGAGTACGAGGAATGTTAGGAGGTACTGAGTAAATCTCAACGATACAACTCTGGTTCGGTATAACCGTGTCGTGCCTGGACCGAATTGCTTAGAGAACTTTTGAGTTATCCTTCCGCTTTTGTCTTTGAAACAAAGAGATATGTTTTATGTGTTGATGTCCTGCGTTAAGGTTCCCTGTCTTTACAAAATGCACAAGAAAGAATACGAGGAATGTTAGCAGGTGC